>NC_040038.1:37518180-37614801 GCF_003713205.1 Coffea eugenioides
CTCGATTTGAGTAATTGTTGTTTTTGATTCGTTACAAGGGGTTAAAATGCATGTTTTGATCATTTTACATGTGCATGCATTGAATATTTTAGCAAACAAATGATCTATGATGCATTTTGAGTAATTAGGGTACCTTTTGTAATTTTGCAAAAGTTGAATTTCTGCTAAAATTCGCAGAAGAAAACGCGTTTCTCAAGAAAACGCGTTTCTCAAGAAAACGCGCCTCTGAATCGCGTTTTCATTGAATCGCGTTTTCAATTCTGTGCCTATAATGAAGAAAACGCGCCTTCAAAACGCGACAGGAAGTCGCGTTTTCTACAAAGTCGCGTTTTACAGCCTGTTCAGAAACCAAAAACGCGCCTTCAAATACGCGACTTAAAGTCGCGTTTTATCACGTAGTCGCGTTTTCGATTCTGCAAGATATGTGAAGAAACGCGACTTCATAAAACGAGGCTTGATGGCGCGTTTTGATGAGTCGCGTTTTCTGAGCACCTTTTTTTTAAAAAAAAAAAAAATGCAGCTTCCTTGATTCTCTTTTTCTTCTTTTCCTCATATATTTTCTTGTACCTTCAGTTGCTTATTGTGTATTTTCTATAGGTACATCACCACCACAAAGGCTTAGGAATTACGGATCGCCGTTATATGTTTATTAAGCCTTTGTTATCACTTTTGTTTCTCATTTTCCATTTTTAGGTTATATCACTAATGGTTACCAAATGGAACTCATGAAGCGATGAAGACAAGCGAACAACATACCTTGAAGCTTCATATTCAATCACAACAATAGGGGAGTATTATTTTATTTTTATTTTTTTTATCTTGATTTTCCTTCTTACACATTGAGGACAATGTGTATGTTAAGTGTGGGGGGAGAATTGAGATTATATACATTGTATGTGATTGAATTATTAGTTGCAAGTTGCAAATATTGGACTTGTGTTAAAATTCAAAATTTTTCTAAAATCTTGTCCAAAATTGCAAACTTGCCCCAAAAAGTTTCATATTTTTTCGATTTTATCCAAGGGGTACCAAGTTCCATACCATTAGTAGTTCAAATTCCTCCTACATTTGAGATAAATATATGTGATTTGGAAACTTCTTTTCTTATTTAACTTGGAAATGACTATTATGTGATTATAATTTTTGCATTTGTAGGAAAGTATATCTTTTAAAGTGGAGAAAATTATACCTATATTTTTTTTGCATATTTGATGAAATTTCTTCTCTTTATTGGATTTTATAAGTTAAGTGATAAATATGGTCAATAAGTGCAATACTCTTCTCATGATTATTCTTTTGAGGAATTTATTATTATCTTTGCTGTAAAAAGAAAAAAAATGAAAAAAAAGAAGAAAAAAAAAAGATCTATTCTACTCCAATGATTCTTGTACTTAGTAACCGGGAGTCTTCATCTACAAATGTCGACTTTCGCGTAAAACGGTACTTGAATTAAGAGTATGCAAAGCAACTTGAGTATGTGAAGTGTTGAGTAACCGGTGATCTTCATCTAAAAATGTCGATCCTCGCGTCAAAAGGCATTCTCACGTCTTAAGTAATATTTAGATATGTAATATTAATAAATATCTTTTTTAAACAGAATTAAAAGATGATCATGAGTTTAGGAAGCATTATTATTGACCATATGAGTTGCTTGCTTGTGAAATCAGGTAAGGATGAAAAATCGATTTGAATTTGTTATAATGATGGTATAATTGGCTCTCCTTTACTTGATATTATGAGTACTTGAACTTAATTGAATAATTGCATAATGGTTATTTACTCTGTTTTGAGGAAATGAAGTTGAAATGCTACATATATTTATTTTCAAATTTTGGATCATTGTTGGTTTGTATTTTTATTGCTTGAGGACAAGCAATGGTTCAAGTGTGGGGGTATTTGACAAGGGTTTATTTTACGTATTTTTAGTGTGTTTTATTAGTTAATTTTGGTTTGATTATTTAGTTTTATAACTAAAATAACTAAGGTTTTGGTAAAAATCTACATTTTATGTTAAATTGGCTAAATATTGCATTTGTTGGATTTTTATGGGAAAAACTTCATATTTTGTAGGTTTAATGATTCAATCATCAAATGAAGTGCATTGAGAAGATATTTGGATGATTGAAGATGGATTAAAGTGGTGAAAATAAAATATGAAGTGTAAAAAGGAAAAATGCAATTTGAATCAAGAAAAGTCAGGTTTGACAACTCTGACACGTTTTTGTATTTTGACTATATCTGGAGCTACACAGATCGGATCAAGGTGATCTTGGTACCATTTTGAAGCTAAGAGATATATCTACATTTGGTATGAAGACATCAAAGTCCAGTTCAGCCGTTTTCATAGTCCAAAAGTTGAAATACCGAAATTCAACTCAGCTGTCCAAAGTGGAAACAGAGCTCTGACCAGTTGTTTAGTCTTTTCGATCATATCTCAGGCTACACAAGCTGCAGATTGGGATGATTCTTGAAGCATTGGAAAGCTAATCTCAAAGGGCTACACTTTGGGTGTTTTACAAAAAATCCAGTTCAGCCTTTATGATAGAGAAAATCGCAGCTGAAGTAAGGACAAAGTGAATACGCGAGTACACAAAACGTGACTTGTAACCGCGTTTTGTGTAGGCGCGTTTTCCGGCCGCAATTCTGCAATTTTGCTCAGTCAATTCTCTTGTGTTCTGACTACTTTCCAGCTACAATCTGCAAGAAAATTCGGTGCACATGCTTTAGAAGACAAAAGGGCAAGAAAGTTGGCATATTTTCAAGTCAAAAACAATGGCAATTGACTATCTTAACAATTTCAGATTTGGAAATCAAATGCAGCAAATTTGGACCAATGGAAAAGGAGCTTTTGGAGCAGTTTATATAGGGAGCAACCAGGACATGCAGAGCATACGGGAGAAGCTTGGAAGTGCAGAAATGTAGTTTTTCCATTCTCTTAGTATTAGATTAGTGTAGTATAGTTTAGCTAGTTAGTTCATCCACTCTTGTACATTATCTAGATTAGGATGAAAATGAAGATGAAGAAGGCAAGGTGATGAGCTCAAGTGACATGGGTTACATTCCTTTCCAACTCTTTATCTTTTGTATTTGATTCCAAGTTTAGCTAATATACAAGTTCTGGATTTTATATTTAATATGTGTTTTTAAAGTTTATACCTTGGGTTTGGTTGAACTTCCTATAATTGTTAGTATTTATTATTTGGTTATTTGTTTGCTAGTATTTGAGCAAGTTATTTAGCACTTTGGCTCTTGAAATCATGATTAATCTGGTACCATTAATTCTGATTATCTAAGGTGTTATTTCTGCAATGAAAATTGAGACTTAACACTAGTTCAAGAAGTGCTAAACATAGGGAGTACACTCACGAAAGTAGAGGTGCACCTATGTGGTTTTTAGTGATTCATTTCATGTAATTTCACTGAAGAAATGAACTTGTAGCTAATTTCATAACCATGAGAATAGGTATGGATTAGTTATAAGTATAATTGATTCACTACGAAAGTAGGATTCAAATGTATTAGGAAATTACACCATAATTAGCCTAGATGTAGTATTCAATGATCCAAATATAACACTTGCATGAGTAGTTAGGGATACCACAACCTAAGGAGCTTTTATTTGTTAATTTCTTGTATAAGTGCAGTAGGTTAAATTTCTTATCATTAATTGATAGTCTAAATAATAAAGAAACTTTAGTAATACCGGTAATTGTTCACTCTTCCCTGTGGGATCGACCCGATATATACCCTAAACTACTAGTTGATCTGTATACTTGCAGTGAACGGGTGTAATTCGGTATTTTTTAGCTTGCACGTATGTAAAATACCCGTCAATATACTGCATGCATAATGTGGTAAATTGGTCGTAAGGCGTGAATGGTGAACCGAAATAGATAGTCGAATTCAGCTTGACTAGTAAGATCACAATTTCAAACTCACTAAAATAACTAGATAGATAAACTTGATGAAAAACATAAAAATCATATGAGTGCAAGTAATTATAATACAAAATCGATAAAAAAAAGGTTATATTTTTGCTACTATGTAGCTTTTGTAGGATTATAGTGTATTTTGACCATCAGACAGCGCTAATTATTTTCTTGAGCATCCAATTAACTTTCAGGCAAGCCTTCTATAGAATAGCTCCGTATTTTGCTGCAGCCTTTGTTAAAGTTATTAGTAGCCATTGATCACTGATGACCTTCACAACTACCACAGAACAATAAATGTTCATTCAGTTCTTACACTGAAAGTGAACTGGCAAACATTTTGTGAAATCCAAATTTCATTTATTTATCAGATGGTTAGCCATATGATTTGTACATTAAGAGGTGGTTCTGTTTGGTGGTTGGATTGCCACCCCTTACATGTCAAAATATAGAGAAAAATTGAAATCTGTTAGGTGATGTGGGATTTATGCTTGTTGTTCTACATATTTCTGTGATTTATGGTTTTTTGTTGTCTGGTTTGGACTTTCACCAAGGTGGTGAACGCAATTCTGTTGAAATTAAAATGTGTAGAAATATATCGGTGCCAAATCTTGCCACCTTTTTATGGTAATCGCACATTGTAGCCCACCAAAAAGAATCCAACTCACATGTCAATGTTTCTCTAAATCATGACTAAATTTTCAGTATGTTGAAAAGAATAGAACTAATTGATGCAGAAATTTCCATTTAAGAACTAGATTTTAATTGTTGTGTGAAGAAGGTCTGAATTGGCACTTTTTCTTATCAGGTATTGAACTAATACATCACATTCAAAGTTTAGAAGGCTGCCAGAGACTTAACAAACGTTAACCAAGTTCATGCCCATCACAGCCATTTCTTTGTTTTGGAAGTAGAATCTATTCAAAGTAAGATGAATATCCTTTTCAAACTTTCTGATGCAAAATCTTATGTGTCACATTCATTGCGTTCACAATAATTTCCCTTATTCAGTTTTATGGCTTTCTAGAGGGTGCTATAGCTATCTGTTTGTTACCCACTAGACACAATAAAAACTAGACTTCAAGCAAGTTGGTTGTGAAAAGTTGATATTTTTGACCATCCATTGCTGTTTTCTCAATTTTGCTTTACTTTACTATGAGCTCTACACTGAATGTACATTAGCAGACGTAAATTAAGGATTTGACAGATATAATTCATACAAGAGGTCCATGGGATCAGATGGTAGATGCTCAGATGTCTTTTGGGGATTCCAACTAGTGCAGGCTAAGAGAGCGTCCGAGTAGTTTTTCATGGTTTTATGTTAGGCAGTTCCTGGTGAGGAAAGATTAAGTTAAGGGGTCCTCACTTGTGATTGGCCGGGAAACTTGTTGGTGTCTTGCTGTAAGCTTTTATAACTGGAAATGCTGGATGATGTTGTTGTTTCAGCCGGTCTGAACTACTTGCAAAATTGCATGCCCAGCAGTTGATTGCTGCATAATACATATAATCTGGCTAATTAGGTTGCAACTTGTTTATTTTGAAATTTCTTCTAGATTTCAATATCTTCAAGCACTGAAAATGGCTTGTCCATTTGTTAATTCTCTCATTAGATTGCAACTTTTCTGTTGGATTGCCAAGATGCATTTCCCTAATGAAATTGTAAAAGACTGCATACTTTGCGGGGTATAGATAAATTAATAGCTAAATGGTAGTTATAAGCATGATTTTGTTATCTTTTGCTATTTTCTGTGAGAAAATGATGGAGCATCATTTATTTCTTTTGTTGAGATAGTATCAAGACTAGTTCCACTTGGAGACGAAAAAAAAAGCCAAATCTTTGGCAGGAGGTGAACGTGATGTTTTCAGTGCCTGGTCTTCAAGTTGGACTTGAAACTAATATAATAACTATATGTTATAATAAATCAAATTGGTGTCTTCATTGAGTGGAAGGATCTGCTGCTTCGGGGAAGAAGATAGTTATAGCCTTATTTGTGGCCAAAGTGGGCCAAACTCTCTTAAGGTAATTTGGTTACTACTAATGCTTATAGTTGAATTATTAGTTTCTCTGCGTGTCTTGCATCTTATTCCTGGTTGCTGCTTTAGTATTACTTGAATAGAAAGAAATAAAGTCAAAGCAAAACTGAAGTAAGAGTAAAAAAGAAAATGTGAATTTTGCTAGAACTCTATGTAGGAATTTGTAAGATAAGTTCTCACTCTCTATCTAGGTAACTGGATCTAGGAAAGTCTAAATATACTTGCTTACAATGTGGTTACTTTCTTGTGTTAAAATGTTATTTAACTCTATCTCGTAGTTATCCATTTTTGCTGATTAATTAAATAAAAATAGCAGAATATTCGGATAGTAGTTGAACATAATCTACCTCCTAGTTGAAAACAGAGCAAGTGGCAGAATCTCGACCTAATTTTGGTTTTGAAAACAGAGCAAGTTGTAGAATCTTGACCAAATTTTGCAGCTCACCTCAATGCCTGGAAAACTGTGTGAAAACAGAACATTATCTACCTTGTAGATGCACTTGGGGATTTGTGGCAGTTTTATTTGATTTCGGTTGTTGATTGTCGATGGCTCATGACTCAAGGTTAAACTGGACCGCAGCTATTGAAATGGGGAGTAATTTGTTCTCATTTTGCTTTATTTTCTTTCTCTGCACATTGAGGACAATGTGTATGTTAAGTGTGGGGAGAGAAATGTCTTAAATAGAAGTTACTTTTGCATTTGAATATTTGGACATGTTATTGGGAAATTGCCTATATAGTGAACTGTTGATATTTGAGTTTGCTGGCAGGGAGTTTTTGTCCAGTTTTAAAGGGAAACTTTGTAATTGGGAAATTGCCTATATGGTGAGTTTGCTGGCAGGGAGTTTTTGTCCAGTTTTAGAGGGAAACTTTGTCAAAATTTTATCCAAATTTCTACTCCCCCCCCCCCAAATTTCCACTTTTGCCACCAAATTTTTCATAACTACTTCATTTAAGTCCACGGGTGCATGAAGTTTAAGTTCCTTTTTGTTTCAAATTCCCTTATATTAGTGAAATGAACTAAGTAATTTGAAAATTCAATTTTCACTCAATTTGGAAGCAATTATTATATGATTAGCATTATTGCATGTAAGAAAGTATATCTTGTAAAATAGGAAAAATTATGCCAATTTTGCATGATAAATGAAAACTCTCATCTTATTTGTTTTTACATGTAATTGATTTATATAGTTGTTAAAGTGTTTTCGTCCTTGTATCTACATTATTGAGGGGATTGTTCATCAAAAAAAAAAAAGGGAGCTCTAATAAATTCTTGTACTAAATAATCGAGAGTTTTTATCTAAAAATGTCGACTTGCGTATAAAAGGTATTTGAATTAAGGAGTACTTCACTTAAGTTCACAGGTGCATGAAGTTTAAGTTCCTTTTTGTTTCAAATTCCCCTATATTAGTGAAATGAACTAAGTAATTTGAAAATTCAATTTTCACTCAATTTGGAAGCAATTATTATATGATTAGCATTATTGCATGTAAGAAAGTATATCTTGTAAAATAGGAAAAATTATGCCAATTTTTCATGATAAATGAAAACTCCCATCTTATTTGTTTTTACATGTAATTGATTTATATAGTTGTTAAAGTGTTTTCGTCCTTGTATCTACATTATTGAGGGGATTGTTCATCAAAAAAAAAAAAGAGAGCTCTAATAAATTCTTGTACTAAATAATCGGGAGTTTTTATCTAAAAATGTCGACTTTCGTATAAAAAGGAATTTGAATTAAGGAGTAATAAGTGAAGTGTCGAGTAATCGGAGATCTTCATCTAAACATGTTGATTTTTATGTCAAAAGATACCTTCACACTTTTGAGAATGAATAAAAGAGAAATAAATTGAATAATTCCCTCTTAAAGTTTGTAAAGTAAACATTTAATTTCAAAGGAAGAATCTCTAAGGTGACTATATAGGTTGGTTATTTGTGGAATTAGGTGAGATAGAGAGATTGACTTTGCTACGTTGAATTTTGGGTATAATTATCTTTCTCTTACATGATATGATGAGTATTGTGGGTGATATGAATGGTTACATAATAAAGGCTTGCCAATCTGAGAGAGATTGATTTTTGAGTTCACTAGATTTGTTTCACTTCTTAAATCATTGTCGAATTATTTTTCTTATTTCTTGAGGACAAGCAATGGTTTAAGTGTGAGGGAATTTGATAAGTGTTTATGATATATGGATATTAGAGAAGCCCTAACCTCTCCCGAGAGATGATGTAACATGGTACAATAAAATTCTATTGACAAACGCAAACCTGCTAGTTTATCTGACGTGGAATTTGCCTCTCTAAGCACATGTGAGAGAGATGCTATTAAAGAAGATAAAATGTCTCTGATTTTCCTCAATGTGTTGCACAAAGGCCACTTCGACACTACCCCAGTGGAAATTAGTCGCACCAGGCACTCCGAGTCTACTTCCATAAGTAAAGGTCCTGCGGAGATCTATTGATATAATTGAAGACCATACAGCAGTGATAAGCTTTCCGCCCTCAAGACATCCATCTCTCCAAATTCCTTGTATAATGCAAAAATCAGTAGTCCCTCCGAGTCTCTGAGCAAACCACCCCATGCACCCTTACCCTGATTGTGAGGTCCCGAAATTTTACTTATCTTTATAACTCTTATTTGAACTCACTTGCCTTAAATTCTTGGTTGCTTTAATGGTTGAATCATGATTTTTCTCTTATTGTATTATTTAACTTGGTGCGTGTTAAGTTTCATAGTGCATTATACTAGTGTGACTAACTAGTGAGATGTGTGCAATAAATTTAGAGGACTAGAGGGCATTTTGTGCAAAAGAAATAATGTGATAAGAGGTGTTAAGAAAGGATTGGAGGGGCACTAGATATTTTGGAGCTTTGAGACAATTGGATAGATATGGCTTGGATTCTTGCCAAGTGTCACTCATCCACTCAACTTTGACCAAAGACTAAGTTTGATAATTATCCAACCAAGCTTCCATTCATCACGCTTTCTTCTTCTTTTCTCCTTGCTTGGCCGAAATTGACAGAGGAAAAAGGAGAGAAAACTTCCATTTTTCTAGTTTTGATTTCTTGCTTGATTCATGAGTAATCCGAAGATAAACCCTAATCTACTCCGAACAACCTGGAAGTAAACTTGAAGGGAAGCTTTTGGTGAAGTTTTGGAAGAAGAAAATCTTGCATTCCTCTTGATTTGCTTGTCATCTTTGGGATTGGAGGTTAAGAGGTAAACTTTGCTAGAAAACCTAACTTTCTTGATATTTATATGATGATCTACTAGTTTTACTTGAGAAACTACTAGGTTTTCTTGATATATGATGATTTCCTAAGTTTACTTGATGAACTACTAGATGTTTCTACTAGGTTTTTAGTTTACTTGGTGTATGTTTCTTTAGGGTGAAAAAGGCATGACTTTTATGGAAGATTTCATGGTTTTCAAGCTTATATTGGAATTTCCAACTTTAATGTTCAATTTCCAGCCTTGATAAGCATTTTTTAGCCTTGAGATGAATTTTCCAGCTTTGATATGAAGTTTTCTAGCCTTGAGATGAATTTTCAGTTTTGATATAAGATGTTTTAGCTTGATATGAACTTTAAGAATTGGTATATGATTTTTCCAGCATTGATATGAATTTTCTAGGTTCGATATGCGATTTTCCAGTTTTGATTGAAATTTCCAGCTTTAGAGTTTAAAATTCCAGTTTTGATGTAGTTTACTTGGACCTTTTTATATGTCAAAGTTTGATAGCTTTTGATGCCTAGAATATGTAGCGCATAGGCCCAATAATGTGTTAGCTTGATTGATTGCAAATTGCCATGAAACTAGGGTTGAATATTGAATTGTTAACTTGAAGAATTGGAGGACATATTGCTGGATTTTTCTCCTTATTGGTCAAGTGAGAGATGAGGTGCAAATTTAGGGTCTTTTTTCTTTCCTTTTCCATATGATTTTACTCGAGACACTTGTTACAATCTTATTCTTTACTTGTATATCGATTTTGAGCCAAAGAAAGAGGTTTAAGTGAAAGGAAATGAGTTTTTCCTAAACTGTTTTAGAGTCGGAAATTTCCAGTTTTGAACATTACAAGTCTTGACTAGTTTTTCCTCAAAATTCTTGACTATAAGTGACATATTTTTGCCCCATATTATACTGGAAACATTCAGCGACCATACATATGGTTTCCACCTTGATTTGACCTTGATTTGAACAAGAAACCATGGCATGTTTGGAAGCTATATTAGGGTTGAACCTGGAAATTGCTGTTTTGTTAAGTGAAGCTTTGAAACTCATATTTTCTCATTCATGTTGGTTTTAAGTGGATAGACTCTTGATAGCTTATATGACCACAAGACTTGAGAGAACGAACTAGGGTTTGAAGTGGAAAGATTGAGAATCAGTGGTGAGTGTTCCAATTGCATGTTCCATGTTACTTGAACAAATGTGACTTGTTGTTAGAAATTGTTAGGGATTCTGAATTGTTATTTTATAGGCGAGTGTGTACTTTATCGCACTCGACTTAACTTGACTGGGTTCTGACTATCTTGTTTATAAGTGAACGGATATACATGTACGAGTAACTTGATATACATGTGACTTGAGGCTTGACTTGATCTTGACTAGGTGAATGTGTACTTATTTGCACTCGACCTTTGTAAAGTTGAATTACATGATCCTGCATGCGGACTTGCATGTACATGTGCATGAATGTAGGCCGGTTGTATATCTTCTTGCAGCTGCTGAATTGGGCTCTTCGCTGGCACCCATACTCAAGACGTCGGGTAAGTTAGACAGGTTTGAGTTACTCATGCGTATTTGTGAATATAAGTCGGTAACGGCTGAACTCCTGACTTGAACTCGTGACATGCTTGAATACCGGAGCGTTAGGTGACAGCTAACGTCTCCAATCATTACATGCGCGAGTGTTGGGTGACAGTCAATAACTCCATTCGTGAATACTTGAATACTTGGGGTTCCAATCCCAGATCATGAATATTTGATATTTGGGGCTCTAGACCCAGATCATGAATACTTGAACACTTGGGGTTCTAAACCCAACCGCATGGCTAGTTGGTTGAATCGAACTGACAAAGGGTTTGGTCTAGGAGATTGATGAACCGTGAGTACTTGTTTGGGTTTTAGGCCCGTAGGGGGATGATCAGTGGACGGAGATTGGTGATTAAGTGGTGATCTACGAACATTATAATTCCATGGTTGACGGAGTGTCAACAAACCCTGGACATGCTACTGTGAAATCTGCTCCTGAGAGAAGACTGTATCCTTTGACATGAATGTGTTCTTTACTGTACATTATTACATGATCTATCTAGTTTACTTGCTTCTTGATATCCTGTGAATTGTATCATGCCTGCTAGGTTACTTGCATGTTTTCTTGAAACCTCACTGGGCGAAAACTCATTCCTTCAGTTTGTTTTCCTTACAGGGGGCGAGAACGTGAGAGTGGGAGTTGGAGAAGGCAGGGCCTTTGTCTAAGTTTTCTTAATTGCTCGTTTGGATACTTCTTAACTCTATATCAAACATATTTGATTTTATTTCGGAAGTTTAAATCCTTGGCCATATTTAGGAAATTGTTTGGGCATTTAGTGTCCCCGATCGTATACATTTAAGGTAGGAATTGCTCTTGCTCTTATTGTTGAAATTAGTGTTTTGTGAATTTTGTGGTGCGTGAGCGAATCCTGGTGAGAGTTGGGCAGGCGGTCCGCCAAACCCTTGGGTATGCCCTAGGGGGAGGTGGGTCGTCACAGGTGATATCAGAGCTATCTTGCGTGATCTCTGCGTGGGATGAATTTGGGCCAAGTGGTGTTATGATCTCGATTATGTGAATGAGTGTAAAGGACTAAATGCGTTTCTTGAACGTAAGCTGTAAATCATGAATGTTATAGGCGTAAAACCTTTATCATGATACTTTGGAAAGATAGATATGTATGTTAAGTAGGAATCTCAAATGTAGGTGATTTACTCTTGGGACCTGTCGACTCGAGTTGTGAGTTATTTTATTTCGTGATTCTTGTACCCGAGTACCAAAAAGTGGAGAGAACTAGGATGAGAGTCGATATCTCAATTGCACTTGAGGTAAGTTTTGATAGTAAAGGTCAAGGCATGGAAGATTCTAGAATTTGACCTAGGAAATTGAATTGATCAAGAAGAATGGATTAGAGAGTGCTATCCTGGACTAGCTTAGTAAACGTTTAGTTAGGTTTTCTATAGATGGTGGCTAGGTTGTCGTGTGTGTTTGAGAAACTAGCATTGTAGACCTGTATCCCTTCTTCTATGACTGTGCGGACTTGTTAGGTGTTTATTTTGGGGTGGTTTAACTGCAACTACATATGTCTTTCTACTCCTCTTGTGCTATTAGATACCTGTAGTTTGTTCTTGATGTAAAAGTATAGGCTAGGCTTTGAATCCTATCCTTCCAAAATTGAGAGTTTTAAGGCTCTTCTTAAGGAAAAGGATCATAGAGGAAGACACCTGGGGGTAAGTGGCCATAGTATATTTTGGGCATGGCTTTTGACGATGAGGGTAAGGTGGAGAGTGAGTTAGGGTGTGGCCCTTTTAAATCAAGCGGATGGGAGTAATTTCTATGCGAGAAGGGTAACCATTTCGTACCATACCAAGAACAAGAATACATTTCATAGTATCTCGAGATCACTACTTGCGTTATATTTCTCGTTTAGCTAATTTGAGAAATAAAGATTAGTTGTTCATGGATGGTTTGGAATTAAACGAACTTACGAGGTATATGGCTGTGTGATTAGTTAGTCATTGAATACTTTAATTTGTTTGGCAAACTGTCATGTGAAATTAAGCGAATCTATGAGATGACGCATTGGGAAGATATACATGAGAAAATAGAGATTTTCCAAAAGGAGGTATAGGTCCAAAAGAAAGTGGGTGAATACAGGAAGGTTGATAGAACCAAGAGTAATACTGAAAGGAAACGCAAAAAGCATAGTGAAGATGAACTTGCTATGAAGGATGGAGAAAGAAAAGAAAGAAAGAACAAGAAGAAATTTGCAGCCGCAAAGAGTGAACGTTGTAACAAACTTCATATTGGAATGTGTGAGTTGAAAATTGGTGCTTTGTAGATGCAACAACTTTGGACATCAAGTGAGAAATTGCTCGAAAATAAATGACTTAAGCTATGGGGAAATTTGCTGCACTAGTCGAATTTAGCCCTTCATGATGTTTTATCTAGAAGAGTTATATCTGTTGGACTATGTGTGGCAAAAGTTTTACGTAATAAGTTGGATTCCAATTATAAACCTTGAACTTGAAGCCTGATATTTGCATTAGTAATATTAAATGTTTGTGTTTGGTTGGCGGTAAATCCCTATCCATGAGTTAATTGCTGCAATTTAGTCTCAGATTTAAGCGAGGATTCTTCATTTGTGATTAGTAAGGAAGGAATTTTGATCAGAGAGGGTGATACTTGGCTAGTAATTTAATAGTAGACATGAGTGGAGATGTATATTGTGGATTCTTTGTCAATGCATAGAGTATGATTTCAAAATCTAGCAAAGTTGTTAAGTTTCATATTTACAGCATCGAGTTCTAAACTTATGGCATTTTGCACCTTTTGACACATTTATTGACCTTCCTTAGTATGTTAGTTTAGCTATTACGTCAATAAGATTTTCCCTCTAAGCAAGTTTGAGGTAGTACCACGAGTAAGATGAAGCCACTTGGAAGTTGGAGGAAAACCCTATAGAATCGAGTTTTTGCAAGTTAAGATTAGAATTTTGAGGATGAAATTCTTTTAAGGGGGAGAAAGTGTGAGGCTCCAAAATTTTACTTATCTTTGAAGCTCTTATTTGAACTTATTTGCCTTAAATTCTTGGTTGTTTTAATGGTTGAATCATGATTTTTCTCTTATTGTATTATTTAACTTGGTGCATATTTAATTTGGTGCATGTTAAGTTTCGTAGTGCAAATTGCCATGAATCTAGGGTTGAATATTGAATGGTTAACTTGAAGAATTGGAGGACATATTGCTGGATTTTTCTCCTTATTGGTCAAGTGAGAGATGAGGTGCAAATTTAGGGTCTTTTTGCTTTCCTTGTGCATATGATTTTACTCGAGACACTTGTTACAATCTTATTCTTTACTTGTATATGGATTTTGAGCCAAAGAAAGAGGTTTAAGTGAATGGAAATGAGTTTTTCCTAAACTGTTTTAGAGTTGGAAATTTCCAGCTTTGAACATTACAAGTCTTGACTAGTTTTTCCTCAAAATTCTTGACTATAAGTGACATATTTTTGTCCCATATTATACTTGAATCATTAAGCTACCATACATGTGGTTTTTGCCTTGATTTGTCCTTGATTTGAACAAGAAACCGTGGCACATTTGGAAGCTATATTAGGGTTGAACCTGGAATTACTGTGTTTGTTAAATGAAGCTTTGAAACTCATATTTTTTTCATTTATCTTGACTTTAAGTTGATAGACTCTTGATAGTTTATAAGACCACCGGACTTGAGAGGAGGAACCAGGGTTTGAAGTGGAAAGATTGAGAATCAGGGTGAGTGTTCCAACTGCATGTTCCATATTATTTGATCAAACGTGACTTGTTGTTAGAAATTACTAGGGATTCTAAATTGTTATTTTATAGGCGAGTGTGTACTTTATCGCATTCGACTTAATTTGACTGGACTCCGGCTCTCTTGTTTATAAGTGAACGGATATACATGTACAAGTAACTTGATATACATATGACTTGAGGCTTGACTTGATCTTAACTAGGTGAATATGTACTTATTTGCACTCGACCTTTGTAAAGTTGAATTACATGATCCTGCATGCGGACTTGCATGTACATGTACATGAATGTAGGCCGGTTGTATATCTTCTTGTAGCGGCTAAACTGTGCTCTTCACTGGCACCCTTATTCGAGACATCGGGTAAGCTAGACCGTCTTGAGTTACTCATGTGTATGCATAAATGAAAGCCGGTAACGGTTGAACTGGACCCTTCGTTGGAACTCTTACTTGAAACTAGATTTAGAGCGGTCGGGTAAGCTGTATAGCCTTAGGTAAAGGAAGAATTTTCTAACCTATTTACTCATGACTTGAACTTGTGACATACTTGAATACTGGAGCATTAAGTGGCAGCTAACGTCTCTAATCATTACATGTGTGAGCGTTGGGTGACAGCCAATGACTCCACTTGTAAATATTTGAATATTTGGGGCTCTAATCCTAGATTATGAATACTTGAATACTTAGGGCTCTAGACCCAGATCATGACTATTTGAACACTTGGGGCTCTAAACCCAACCCCATGGCTAGTTGGTTGAATCGAGCAGGCAAAAGACTTGGTCTAGGAGATTGACGAACCGTGGGTACTTGTTTGAATTTAGGGTCTGTATGGGGATGATCGGTGGATGGAGATTGGCGATTAAATGGTGATCTATGGACATTATAATTCCATAGTTAACGGAGTGTGAATGGACCCTGACATGCTGCTGTGGAACCTGCTCCTGAAAACTGACTATATCATACCTGCTAGGTTCCTTGCATGTTTTCTTTGAACCTCACTGGGCGAAAACTCATTCCTTTAGTTTGTTTTCCTTACAGAGGGCGAGAACATGAGAGTGGGAGTTGAAGAAGGCAAGGCCTTTGTCTAAGTTTTGTTAATTGCTCGTGTTGGTACTTCTTAACTCTATATCGGTCCTGTTTGATTTTATTTTGTAAACTTGAATCCCTGGCCATATTTAAGAAATTGTTTGGACAGTTGATGTCCCTGATCATATACATCTAAGGTGGGCATTGCTATTGCTCTTACTGTTGAGGTTATTGTTTTGTAGATTTTGTGGTGCAGAGTGAGTTCTAGCGAGAGTTGGACAGACGATCCGCCAAACCCTTGGGTACGCCCTAGGCAGAGGTGGGGTCGTCACATTGATAAACACTCGCATCAGTGTTTAGTTTTACGTAGGGATATGGCGGGCGCTTCCATGATATAGCCATACTCCTCTTCACCCTCACCAGTCGGATAGCAAACCATGCTCATGGATCCTCAAGATCACCCCTAAAATGACTCACCGCGAGCCTTTTTGCCTGCCCCAACTGTTCCACAAATCCATCGACGAGAGAAATAATCCCCTGGACCTCATACCCCTCCCCATAAAAGTGTGCCCTATTCCTAGTCTTCCATGGACACCACAACACTGACAGAGGTATAACAATCCTTATATGCTCCCGCGTTACTAAGGAGGTCGAACAGAACCAAGATAACAACATCGCCGAGACCAAAGAGGTGTGGTATCTAGTATCCCAAATCTTCTTCTGAAATATAGCCAAATCTCCGTAGCTATTGGCCCTGTGACAAACAAATGCATTATAGACTCTTCCTGCGAAGAACAACAAGAGCATCTAGACGCCATTGGAATCCCATGATTCTTCAAATTTGCATCGAGCGGAACCAAGTTTCGCACTACTCTCCATGCAAAAAATGACATCTTTGACGGCATTATGTTATTCCAAAGAAACTTATCCACCAAAGAATAACTCTGTCTTTGACAGACAACCTCCCAAGCGGACTTGATCAAGAATTCGCCAGAGGGTGAACTTATCCAAACCATACAATCATCTTGTTTCGGGAATAAATGAATATTCTTTATATGCCGAACCAGCTGGGACGGCAAGCAAACCGTTAATTTCTCAACATTCCAACCCGTGGCACCATAGAACTCTGCCAACAGCATATGGGATGGGTCTTGAATGGAGATCAAATCCACCAGGGGTAAATCAACAAGCCAACGGTCGTACCAAAAATCCACAAAGCCTTTACCCATGCACAATCTAATGTTGCTTTCTGCAGTAGTTCGAATATTCTCCAACCATCTCCAAGATAAAAGGGGTTTTTCTACTCTGACCTGTAGAGGATGACATCCTTTAATGTGTTTGACATGCATAAAGTCTGCCCAAATCCAGTCCTTTTTCCTCAAACACCACCAAAGCTTACAAGCGAAAGCTAAGCTCATGTCAGCAAAATGTCGAAAACCCAACCCACCCTATTCCACAGGATTGCAAAGGCACTCCCAAGATGTCCAGTGGATAGCCTTCGACCCCCCAGCCTTGTCCCACAAGAAGGCATTGCATATTCTCCCCAACTTGACTAGTACTGCCTTAAGTGGTTCCAGCACTGTGGCAAGAACATGACGTATCAGCACCAATTTACACCCAGCTGATAACATTTGTGAGCTCCAATGGCATAATTGTTCTCTCATCTTAGCTACTAGAGGAACAAATAAGGCCCATGTGACTCTTCCCCTACATATTGGTGCCTCCAAATATGTAAAAGAAAGAAGTTGTTGCCGAAATTGCAGCCTTGAAACCACCATTGGGTGATGCTCATCAGAAGCTCGAGTAGATAGCACATACATACTTTTACTTGTATTAATTTTCTGACCAGAGTAAGACTGATAAGCAATGAGAAATGACTGCAACTCCGCCGAAACAAACAACCTACTTTCATCCTACCAAAACAATTTATTCAAACCTCACCCTAAAAACTCAGCCACTAGCAAAAATAGAGTCGGGGAAAAAGGATCCCCTTGCCTAACTCCCCTTGTTGCTTTAAAGAAACCCGCTGGCAACCCGTTGATCAGTACCAAAAACCAATTATTCGACAAAATTCAGAAAATTAGATCTACCACCTAGTCATGGTAGCCAAATTATCGAAGCATAAATATCAGGAAACTCCATTCCATCCTGTCATATGCCTTTTCCATGTCTAGTTTCAACATTAAATTTGGGCAACACAATCGACAATCTAAATCTAGTGCCAACTCCTGTGCAAGTAAAATATTATCAGTTATGCTCCTGCTAGGCACAAATCCTAATTGCCAAGGCAGAACCAACTTCGAGAGCAACAAATTAAGTCGATTCACCAAAATTTTTGAGATAATCTTGGAGCTAAGATTGCACAAGCTAATAGGCATGAATTCTCGCCATTTCGTTGCCCCTAGAACCTTTGGAATTAAGACTATCAGAGCACTAGAAAAACCCCAAGGAAGTTGAGCGCCCTCAAAAAACTTCTGAACCGCTTCTAATAAATCCTTTTGTATGATTACCCAGCATTTTTGGTAAAAATCTGCCCCAAAACCATCTGGGCCTGGGGCACTATCTTGCAACATCAAGAAAACCGCTTCTTTCAATTCCTCCATAGTTGGTAGTTTTTTTAACAGTTCATTATCCTCATGGCTCAGTGATGGAAGTGTAAAATTCAGGGTCGGATTAACATGGCCTTCCATTCCGATGTGAACAATGACGAAAAAAATTCAGCTGAAGTTTTAATCTCCTCCTCATTTTCAATCCATTGGCCCGTATCACTCTGGATTCTCGCTATAAAATTAAACTTTCGCCGCTGCTTAACAACCGAGTGGAAGAACTTGGTATTGGCATCCCCCTATTGGATCCATTTAATTGCTCACTTTTGTTTCTAGTACTCACACTCCGTAGCTAGTGCACGAGCATATTTTTTCCGCGCTTCCCCCAGCTTCGACTTGGAAACCTCGTCACGAACCAAATCAAACTCCAACTGACAAAACTACAAATTAACTTCCGTGTCTCTCATCGCTCAACATATATATCCCAAAAAAACTATTTGTTCCAAAGTCGAAGTTTGGCTTTAACATGTAACAATTTCCTAAAAAATGCAGTCGTACCAACCCTATGAACAGGCATAGACCAAGCTTCCCGAATCACCTCCATGAAGCTCGAATGTTTAGCCCAAGCATTGATGAACCGAAAAGAAGACCTGTGTTGCCTATGCGAACCACACTTGATTAACAGTGGGGCATGGTCAGATCTGCCACGCAACATATGAGACACCTTTGCCACCTCAAAAAGATTTGTCCAAGCTTCATTTACTAGTGCTCTATCCAGCCGTTGCCACAGACTGCCATTAGTCCAAGTAAATAGCAGACCATCAAAACCAATATCCGGTAGATTACATTTGAAAACAGCCTCATTAAATTCGTCCATATTACGGTTATTGGGGGTAGCACCCCCAGAGTGCTCAACTACAGTAGAGATCACATTGAAATCTCCCGCCACCAACCATGGCCTTGGGAACCATTCATGAATGTCCTCCATTGCCTTCCAAAGGTCCCATCTTCCCACTCTTGTACATCTGGCATAGACGGCCGAAAAATTGAAAAAAACCCCACCCATGAAACCACCATGTGCACCAATTGAGTACCAACTTCATGAAACTGCAAAGACAATTCGTCCTTCCAAAGAACCCAAACTTTATGGCCTAGAAAAGATTGACCTTTAGAAAATTGTAACCAGCGACAAATTAAAGGTAAGGAGTCTACAGTCGTCATGGGTTCCAACAACACCAGTAGACGAATGCGATTTGAAGAACATAATTTATGAAGATATCTTTGCGAATCAGCCCGGAAAACGCCCCGAATATTTCATACCATAAATTTTATTGGACTAATCATGAGAAACGATAGACGCTTTAATTTGAGAAAGAAACTGCTTTAGCTTCTTATTATAATTGATTGGTCAACCTGATTTCTTGGACAGACTGTTGAGTAGCTCCACATCTTTCGAGTCAATCACTACACCACGCTGTAGCTCTAAATCGCACCATGTCATATCACGTTGCTCAGCTGACAAACACAAAGATGCTGGAGTTGCCTCGGCTCCTTGCACCAATCCCCCTCTACCTGCACCTAGTCCAACGATTTGCTTCTGTGTACAGGCTTAGCTCGTCTAGGAGAAGAAGTGAGTGAACTACCAGCGGAGCGCACACCCTCAATTGCTTTAGTAGCCTCGCTCTCCAATCTATCATTTAACTCTCCCAAGACTGTGAAAAAGTTGGAAACCCAATCTGGTTCAAGGACCAATTCAGATGCAAGTTTCTTGCTAGCTGGTGATACCGAATGTTGTTTGAGTGAATGCTGAACTATCATGAAGTCCTTTCCAACAGACCCAACCACCGTAGGTACTTCCTGATGGAAAACACTTGGAATTTTGTCCACCTGCCCTGAGCTCACCTAAGCATGGCTTGGTCCTGCCCCCAACTCCTTCAAGTTATTTTGCCCCAACGATGCATCACTCTTCAAACATTTTGCTTGCAAATTATCCTTCTCAGAATCCATGATATCCTTCCCTTTATCAACCCTTGACTTCAGCACATAAACCTGAGCGTTCTTTTCCCTTTTCCCATGCTGCCGACTCTGCTGAAGTGAAGGATTTTTCTTAAAACAATGTTCCTCAAGATGACGTATTCGTTCACAGAATCCATAGAAATTTGGCCAATCCTCATACTCGACCCTCTGCCACTGCCCAAACTCATCATCCCCAAGCCATAGTCTCTTAACTGGTACCTTGGCCACGTCTATTTCAATCAAAAGGCGTGTTACCTAAGGTCGTTTGAGTGATATGGTCGTAGAATCCATCCGTAAAGGCCTACCAATCAAGGAGCCTATCTTGAATAACAATTTCTTCTCGAAGAAAGGCAATGGAAATCCCAGTAAAGACACCCATACTGGTGCAATCAAAGACTCCTGGTTCACCCTAAATCCATCGTCCACTTTGTGATTGTCATAGGTAAGTTCTGCACAAATCATGTGCGCCTAACAAAAATTCTGTGTAGTCCTCCTCTAACGTTGGACGAATGAGCACATGTTTGAGATCAATCAAACCCACAGTATACGCACCCTTTAGACCCAATGAAATAAAAAAACTTTCGAATAATCTCCATAGAGGGTCTCCCAAAGGCGAATCTCCCTATCATCACGTTCTTATAAGGTTCGGCTATCATAGCCATGTCCTGCTTAGATAAGACCAGGGCTGGTTCCCTTCTATGCTTTCCTAACAAGCCAAGGTCTGAGGAAGCGGTTGTAGTTCTACCATTCACCACATCTGCGAAGGTTTTCCCTGGAGGACGAGTGAGACTGCCTGAGAATGACTCTGACGGCATCGAAGCAGCCATGTCCTTAACCCCAGTCAGAACCCTAGACGGCAGCTATTTTTTCCCTAGCTATCTTGTGAACTTGTTAATACATGTATTTGCATATCATAATTGTAGTTGCTTGGTCACCAGCTATAAATCATCCAATCATTTGTTATGCATTAAATGTTGCCATGCAAGTGTAGACCAAGATTCATGAACCATAAACATCATGTTCATGAAAGTAAAAGATGAATGTAGGTAGATTTCTATTAGATAGATCATCTATCATAAGATCTATCTATTACAACTATTGTGTTGCGCTTTCATTTCTTATTTTGATAGTAGTATACTTTACTATGGCGATTTGTTATTTATGGCATCCAGCGCAGGGGACGTTCCAAGAAGGAAAGTTTTCCTTTCTTTTTTAATTATTATTATTTTTTAAATAGAGCACTTCAACCTGATAACAAATCATGTTATTCTAGCTAGTTCAAATATATATAACGGGAAGTCAAGTGTCCTAAGCGTTCAAATATCAAAGTTTCAACTAATAATATGAATAGTTTTGTATGGAAATGAGGCCTTACAAATTGAGTTCTATCCGGTTCAAATTAGTGCATGTAATTCTTACAACTTTTAATGTAAATTCATGGAATTGAAGTAACAATTAATTATTAATTTAGTTATATGAACTAAGTTTATGTGCAAGTTGGTATGAGTTTATACTGAAAAATGTAAGAATTAAATCAATTAGTTCGAAATGGACAGAATTCAACTTGTAACACCTCAGATAATATTTTATGATGCTAGTGGATAGGCAATTTTAGGATTGAGCAAGTGCGCTAGTGCAATACTAATTGAAATCAAATTTGGTAATTTGGTTATCAGTTGAGGAATGGATTTTTCATTTTGGTGTGTACTAGTTTAGAATTTAAATGCAATAACATGAAATCGAAATCCTTTCCATGGATTTAGTTACCTAATTTTATTTCAGTACTTCTTTTATGTGCCTTAATAGAGACTCTACATTTTATGCATTTAATTCAGGTCACCTAGGTTGCCATCATCCATGATCAATTACCAACTTCCGAGCAAATTATGTCTAATACTTTTTTTTTTTTGGCCGCAGGGCGATTAGTCAGGCCGACCCTCTCGGACACGGTAGCCCCAGGCAAGACTCGAAACCTGGTAACCTGGTAAGCAAATTATGTCTAATACTTGAGCTAGCTAAATTTTGCATGAATCTTTTCCATGGTGCCAAAGAAGAAAAGGTTTAAATGGTATATTGAAAAGATGTGCTAAAATGTGCAATATTTACAATCTCTCCAATCAAGGTTAGTATACTTCTCAAGACCATTGTTTCCTCGCATTTTCTACAAACATGAGCGCCACATAAATGACTTGATTATTGCATGAAACAGGTATTTACTGAATAGCTTAAATCTTCACCACTTAGCTTAGTTGACATGTGTAATTCTAGTGGAGCCGTTGAAGACATAATTTGGATCTCCAAAGATCTTTCAGGCATATTGAAGATCAGGGTTCAAGGCTGTAGAAGATTTGGACCTTACTCAAGAATGAAACCAAGTTGTTGCAAGATGAACATGAAAGAGGAGAAATTCACCTACAATCATGAGAATGGATTTTTTACTATACATCTTGAAGGTGGCTGCAATTTTAGGGACCTTGAAGTTGAGTATTAGTGTATTCTTATCTGTGTGTCATCTGCAATTGTTGATACATTAGTTTTGTACAAATCATAGAGGACCAAATTGGTTCATTTCCAAATGTAGGAGGCTTAATAACACAACCATATCAGTCCCATTTTAGCCTATACCTGATTTAGGGACTAAAGTTGCAATTTTGTAATTATTATAGAACTGTTCTACTATTTTATAAAAATAAAAAAGGAATTAATATTATATCAAATAGGCAAATATCGTACGAATATATTTCAATGGTTATATTAATTCAAAAAGCCTACAGAATGCTCCGTACAAACTTATAGTAGTACCAAATACAAATCAAGGGCTACAAGACTTCCACTAATTGGTTCATTTCCAAATATAGAGGCTTAATAACTTAACCATATCAGTCCCATTTTAGCCTGTATCTGATTTAGGGACTAAAGTTGCAATTTTGTAATTATTATAGAACTATTCCACTATTTTATAAAAATAAAAAATGAATTAATATTATATCAAATAATTGTCTTAGGCAAATATCGTACCAATATATTTCACTGGTTATATTAATTCACTGGTTACCAATATATTTCACTGGTTATATTAATTCAAAAAGCCTACAGAATGCTCCATACAAACTTATAGTAGTACCAAATACAAATCAAGGGCTGGAAGACTTCCACTAATTTAATTTAACTCGCATGCACATTGATAAGTGGCAAATGCTGCAAGATTGGATCACTATAATGAAACTTTTGCCACCTTACTGAGAACAGTAGCTTATACTGAACATTTTGTTTATTTGGCTTTTGTGCTTTTTATCAAAAAAAAAAAGATTATTGTGCTTAAAATAATGCGGAAGTTGCTAATATATTCTTCCCAAGTAGATTTCTTAAATTCCCTTTTCAAACCAATATACATAGTTATTATAGACATTCTTGAGATGAAAAAGGCACAAATAGTTGTAGTCCTTGAGAGAATATTGACATGTCATATGTGCTTCCTTTTATCTCCTTTGTGATATTTTACAATGTATAAAACAAATTTCTTGAAAGGAAAGTCAAATCTTTTCAGATCTAAAGATTTTCCAATATGTTCTCTAGTTTTATTTAAGATACTATTTTTTTGGTAAGCTTATTTGATATAATATATATTTCTCCACAATTACTTGTAATGCTTAAAAACTTGAAGAAATTATAAAAACAATAGACCTCCAAAAGATAATTTGCAATATGTGTAACTTCACTTGGTTTTTCTAAACCCCTTTAATGAAACTAAAGTTAGAAGTTGTCACAGTACCCAAAGAAAAAAATCACATGGCAAATTGAATTGAAAAAAATGTTTGGGGGGACTACTAAAATTCTAAAAAGAAAAAACTTAGTCATAGACCACTGTTGACCCTAAAATTTTCTGGCAGATAGTTATTCCTAGAAACAAAGGAAAAGCCAACTAAAGTTCTCTATTTTCTTTAAGGCTTAGGCAGGAAGACAATCAAATGCCCATGAAATTCATTTAATGTAGTATTAGTACACTATTACATCTGCCATGGATCAAGTGCCAAAACAAAATAACGTTATTGTTGAGGTTATACTTGCAATTGGTTTTTACAAGTACAATTTTTTTTTTCATAAAAGTAAATCTACAATTTGTTCACAATGTTGGAATTAGTATATACTCATCAAGAATATAGATTTTCAGTAGAATCACATTTAGTAAGGTTTGAAAAAAAAATCTCTAATTCTTAGGCCTAATAAGATATATAATGTAGAAAAGGAAAACAACAATAGTTTTTTCAATTACGGTGGTTGCTTAAACTAGATTTGCTACATTATTATTAAAATTGATACGGCAGCATGAGGTCAAATTTGATGACTTTGTTTTTGACAAACCCCGTATGTGAGGGAGGGATGCCACCCCTACCTTTTATTAATAACCATTAAAAGAAAAGCGTCTGATACTTACGAAAAACTTAAAACAAGGAATACTACTCCCTTACATGGAGGTGTCTAATTTAAAACAAGGAGTACTACTTACTTACATTTTTTTTTTTCGAAACGTTAGTTTACTTGCATTGATCTTTGAAAGAGAGAATTTACAATTCGAGCAAAGGCCCGATCATACGTACAACACGTGTTCAATGACACGGAGGAACAAAGAGTTCCTCATCCAACAAAATGCCTAAAGCATATGAGCTAACATTAGCACAAATATCCTTATCATCATAACTAACTAAGCAAAAAGAACACATTCGAAACAAAGACTTTAGACATAATATATCTTCAAGGACTGTTGACAATATGCAATCTGAGGATTTACCAAACTTAAGATGCTTCAGAAGGTCTTTGTTGTGAATTTGTATACTGATGTTGCTCCATTGTCTTTCCAATGCTTTGCAAAGGATCAGTAAAACAGCTGTGGCATCATCAATATTTTTGTCTCCCGAACTTCTGTCTTTTAAGGCCCACAACTCCTTTGCCTCATTTGGCATCCTAATAATATTAACTCCAATTCCCAGCACTGCAGATATTTGTAAGCTTCTGGTTGCCATCTTCAGAACTATGAGATCATGGCTTTCTTGTGCATGACAGTCCTCTTCCAGGGGTGTCACTGTTTCTGTAGTACTCCTAGAGTTCTTCGTAGACTCCAAATCCTCTAGTTCCAACCACTCCTTGTGTGCTTTTTGTATAACACCACACGGTTGGCTGCAGGTTTGTTGCTCAAACTCCCTCTTATTTCTGTCCTTCCAAATCTACCACAGTATATTAGCCGTAAGTCCCATGTGGCTTCTTCCTTCTTGCCTTTTCCTAGCCTCTGTAATTGTACTCCACCATCTTTGAAAGTTCCCTGTCTGGTCTTTAGCTCCATCCCATGTTAATGGAGCTACTTTCCAAATCTTCTGTGCTAGAGGACAGTGCAGTAAGGTGTGCTCTATTGTCTCAGGCTCTTCTCCACAACCTTTACACACTGGATCCCCTAAAGCGGCTCTCTTGTGTATAGCTTCTCTGACTGGTAGAGCACCATTGATACACTTCCAGATAAAGATTTTAACTTTATGCTTGATGTTGAGCCTCCACAAAGTGTTCCAAAGATGTTTGCTTTGCTCACTACCAGCCTCAAGGCTTGTTCCAGCATCCTCCATTCTTGTTTTCGTGCCTGAGCTATCTTCTATTAGTCTCTTGTAGCCTGATCTTACTGTGTACACACCCCCTTCACTGTATTTCCAATAATTAGAATCTGCTCTACCTGCTAGACTTATTGGAATACTGAGTATCCTTTCTGCATCAGATTTGTTGAAAAGTCTAAAGATTATATTTGTGTTCCATCTTCTATTATTGATTAGTTGTTGGACTATTTCATACTCACAGTTTTGGGGTCTTGGAGTAGAAGGCCTGCCATTCGGAGCTTTTGGTATCCACTTATGTTCCCATATTTTAGTGCTGCTCCCATTACCAATTCTCCTCAGTACCCCTTCTTCCACCATTTCCCTTACACTCATCAGACCTTTCCAGAACCAAGATGCACAGCCTTGCACTTTGCAATTAAAGATTGAGCCCTTAGGAAAATACTTGGCCTTCAACACCTTGCTTATTAGGAGATTAGGCTTGGTGATAACCCTCCAGATCTGTTTTCCTAATAGAGCTTTATTGAAGGCTTCCAAATCCTTAAACCCCAGTCCTCCTTCCTTTCTGTCCCTAGCCATCTTTCTCCAAGAAATCCAGTGCATTTTGTTTTTCCCACTAGCTTCCCCCCACCAGTAGTTTGCCATAGCTGAACTGAAATCCTTGCAAAGTTTCCTTGGCAGTTTGAAACACGACATGGCATAAGTGGGCATGGCCATGGTGACAGCTTTAAGCATAACTTCCTTCCCTGCATGGCTTAACAGCTTATTCTTCCAGCTTTCCAGTCTTCTGTTGATGTTTTCTCTTATGTAACCAAAAATTTGGTCTTTCGTCCTTGAAATCACCATGGGTAGACCAAGATACTTCCCTTGTTTCACTTCTTCCATACCCCCTAGGATGCTGCATATCTCACTTTTCTGCCTGCTATCTACATTCTTACTAAAAATCACTGATGACTTGTCTAAGTTGATCAGTTGTCTAGACGCTTGCTCGTACACCTTTAAAATTCTCATGAGTTCCCCAGCTTACTGTTTATCAGCTCCACAAAAAATGAGTGAGTCATCAGCAAAGAAAAGATGAGTGATACTTGGTCCCTGCCTACTAATTTTCACACCTTTTAAACTCCTATCCTCAGTTGATCTTTGGAGTAAGTTTGAGAAACCTTCAGAACATATCAAAAAGAGATAAGGTGACAGTGGATCACCTTGTCTTATCCCTCTACCTGGCTTCACAAATCCTTTTACCTCCCCATTGCAGTTGAAAGAATATGAAACAGTCTCCATACATCTTGATATCCAGTGTACCCATTTTGCACAAAAACCCATTTTGAGCATCATGGCTTTCAGGAAGTGCCATTCCACCCTATCGTAAGCTTTAGCCATGTCTAACTTGATAGCCATATACCCTTCTTCCCCAAGCCTTTTATTTTTCAGATATTGCATGTATTCCTGAGCTATAATCACATTATCAAGTATTTGCCTATCAGGGATGAAAGCCGACTGATTTTTACTGATACATTTATCAAGAACTGGTTTCAATCTGTTAGCCAAGATTTTTGAAATGATCTTGTACAGCATACTACACAGGCTTATAGGCCTATAGTTTTTCATACATGTAGGATTCAGGACCTTGGGTATCAGAGAGATAACAGTATGATTAATGGACTTTAGCATGCAACCAGACACAAAGAAATCTTAAACTGCCTGGATTGCATCCTTTTGGATCACATTCCAGAATCTTTGAAAGAACAGGGGGGGTCATTCCATCTACTCCTGGAGCTTTATCCGGGTTCATTGAAAAAATGGCTGATCTTATCTCCTCCTCATGAACTGGTTTGGTTAGATTGAAATTCATCTCCTCAGTAATAGTATGAGCAATGCCCCTTAATACCTCAGAACTGTCTCCTACATTACCCCTGGCAAACAGATTTTTATAGAACATGGTCATTTCATTCACAAGATCCTCCTCATTCTTTGTCCAAGAACCATCCTCTCTTTGGATACTAGAGATTCTATTCCTGTTCCTCCTACCTCTCACAGAAGCGTGGAAGAATCTAGAGTTCTTAGCACCCTCTCTTAACCATTGCACTCTAGCTTTTTGGCTCCAAAAAGATTCCTCCTCCCTAAAAGCCTTCTTCAGTTGTTCCTTAAGATCAGTCCTTATCACCCCTTTGTTCTCCAAGTTGGATCTCTCATTGCTTTCCAGTTTGCTCTTAATGTCCTTAATGCTAACCTTGGAGTTTGCTTGGAAGGTGTTTTTCCACTTTAAGATTTCCACTCTACAGTTTCTCACTTTCCTAGTCACTCTAAACATTTTAGTACCTTGTTCCTCCTTACTCCAGGCCTTCTCAATAACTTGTTGAATACCATCCTTTTGAAACCATCTCTTGTCAAAGTAAAATCTTTTTTTCTTTCTCTTATTATCAGGCTCAGAGTCCAATAGAAGCAAACTATGATCAGAAGCATAAGACTCTATGTGCTTACAACCCGTCCCCTCAAACTTCTGGCTCCACTCACAGCTACTAAGACATCTATCTAATCTTTGCCTGACTTCCCCTGTATTATCCCAATGATTGCTCCAAGTCCAGGGGTGACCCTCATAGCCTAAGTCCACTAAGCCATTTTCTGCAATAAAGTCCTTAAAAGTCATGAAACTCTTCTCCTCCCTCTGAATACCCCCCCATTTCTCTTCATTAGAAATAATATCATTAAAATCTCCAGCAATCACAAATTTCTCCCCCCACAATCTTTTCCTTTCCTTCAAGACTTTCCACTGTTGTTTTCTAATATGATCATCACAACTAGCATACACTCCTATGAACCACCACTCATCCTGCAGTTCTCTACCTCCTATCTTAGCTTCAATGGTAAAAGCTGTTTGGAGGGTGGTTAAGATTCTAACACTCTCATTCCAAAAGAGGCACTTACCACCAGATCTATGCATAGCTTCTGTAACCACACAATTGTCAAACCTTAACCAGCTTTTAACTTTGGTCATATACTGCTCCCTATTCTTAGTCTCACTCAGGAAAATAATATCTGGTGAGAAGAGGTTGAGTACTACTTACTTACATGAACGTGTCTAACTCCTGCGTAAATGGAATTATCTAGTGATACCGGAGACTGAATATGTTTTGGCAACTGAGACAAGGAGTCGAAAAGACATTGGCCCATACTCAGAAAACCTGCCAAAGCATTTGCAACCGCATTTGCTTCCCTATAAATGTGATGCAAACTCCCACTTAGTAGCTCCAAAAATGACTTCATTTTCCAAATGACATTGCAAAGCTGCCCAGTAGACGACCAATTTGATATCACCAAAAGATATAAGTGCCTTTAAATCCACTTCCGCCTCAAGGCCCTCAACCTAAGACATTCCTTTATGCCAACATATCTCTAAACCATGGAGTAAAGCCCGGGACTTAGCCTCCAGCACTTGTATATCTCCAAATTCTTTATAGAAAGCCAAGATAACTTTACCTTGATGATCTCGAAGAACTCCTCCACCTGTGGCCTTCCCATTACTAACACTGGCATCGGTGTTAAGTTCTAAAGAACCCAACTTTGGCACCTACCATTTCACTACGATGCACAATTTCCTTTTCGGCTGCTTAAATTTGAAAAAAGGCGCTATAACTGAATCTAAATCACCCATCAATTCCATCTTTTTAATCCTAGTCGTAGCCTCCAAATGCTAACCTCCCTAATGATCCACCGGATTCCATCTCAAGTCCTTCCATCTTACTGAACATGAAATTAAGAACCAAAAACGCGAACTATATCTTCATTTTCTTCTTCCTTTTCACATACCATCATGCACAAGCAGACACTCAACACCCACTTAACAAATCACCATTTTCATCCATTTTTCTTGTAAATTTCACCTTGAAACATCTTAAACTTTATTTAGACTCATTCTCATGGATTAAAAACAACCAAAAATTCATTTTAAGCTCTTTGAAGCTTGTGTTTCATAAGCCAAAAATTGCTCAGTTGGGAGCCGTTTTAGGCTAATTTTATGGGGCTTTTAATATTATTTGCAGTGCCAAACATTACTCTATGCATTGGAGGTAAGTTTCTTCATCAATTTTTAGTAGATTAAAAGTTGCCATTTAAGTATTTCTTGAAGTTTCTGACATAATTTGAATGGTAAACTTTTAATGATGTTTGTTGTTGCTTATGATTTTCATAATGCTTATTTAGCATATCTAAGCATGTTTTAACAATCAAATGAGGGAATGTGATGGTTGGTATGCTAGTTTCAATATTGAGCATATTCCTATCTTTTGATATTTTCAGAAAATGAGTTTGGATTATTGATAGGCCTTATTGGATGTGTCAATTAGCCACAATATAACTTGTTAATAATGGGTAATTGATTACATTTATTATAAGTTGGCATTTGTGGAAAATTTTGGTTTGTTGAAGAAGAAAACGGAAAATTTTGTTTAAATTGGATGAAATGGAAATTGAGTAGTTTTAGGGAAATTAGTGAGCTTAATGATGTTAAATTTGCTAATGAAGATGAATTTAGTGAGTTAAATTGTTTATGTTTTAGAAGAGTATTTGTTGGTACAATATTGCTCATTTCATGGTTAATTGTTGTTTTGGTAATTTGTTAAAATGGGTCAAGTCATGCTCTAATGCTTTATCTAATCTTATGAAGATTCGATGATTGCCTAGAGGAGTTTATTTTGCTTAATTATGCATATGTTAGATATTCATTAAAGTGAGTTATTATTCAAGTGAGAAGCAATGTCTACTTGTACCTCATGTGCTTTCTTATTAACATATTACAGGTAGCATGGTTAGACAATAGCATGCCATTATTCGTGACTTGTCTTCTATTGATGAAGGTGAAGGCAGTGATGAATATCTTCCACCTTTTTCTCCACCACCTAGAAATTGAGGAAGGGGAGGTTCAACTAGTTGGCAAGCTCCTCTCGACTATGATGTGGACCATTTCACATCATAGGAAAACCAAGAATGGTTTGAAGCACATGAGCATAGATATTTTATTAGTGTGATGTATATAGCTCCAGAAATAGATGCAAAATTTCAAATCACGAATGAATTTAATATTCTTGGATGGGTACCAATTTTATCTCTTCCAGATCATGTTTTTTGGCCTTTGGTAAAGGAGTTTTATACCAATATGGTGAACAATGATGGGCATAGTGGAGAAGTGATTTAGTACTTTGTTCGTGACAAGTGATTGACCATCACTCGTGATACTTTGGTGACCCATTGGATGTAGTGATGAAGGTTTGAGTATAGATTTGAAAAAGGAGTTTTTCTCACTTGACAAAGATTGGGATCTTGCTCTTACTATCGCATGATTTGGTCGGACCCTGGATTACACTAGAGCTTCTCAGAAGTCAACACTCAAAGCAAGTATATTGAATTACATCACCGTCTTATCCTCTTCAAGGAATGTGATCTCGAAGAAAAGTAGTTTGAATAAATTCTAGAATAGTGTGGCTTGTACTTCTTGGACTGGATGTTCCACAGTAGCAATTCTCCCTTTGTGCAAATTTCACTCCCAAATATCATTATTAGCTCTATGAGAATGGCTGTGAAACATCATACTACAAAGTATCGATTTAGGTTCCCGCACCTCTTATCATTTCTTTTTGAGCAAGAGGGAGGTGATTTGGAAGGAATAGAGAAGGTGCTAGTGAAGTCACTATATGAGATGAATGCTTATACTCTTCAAAAATTGAGTATAAGAACTGATAACATTCCTTGGCCACGGAGTTTTCGAGTTAGAAGTGCAACCCAAGCCGAGCATAGAGAGCCTTCTTGTTCGCACGTAGATATGAGGGTGAGGCTGGTCCTTCAACTTCTGCACCTCCACCTTCCCGATCCAATTGGCAGAGATTCTTTGAAGTTATTAGCTGTTTTTAGACCCAGGTGGAGGAGAGATTTGACCAATTTGATGCTCGCTTGGATAGATATGACATTCAAATGCGTCGCATAGAGAATCACTTGGGAATATCATAGCAGCAGCCATCTACTGGTGAGTATTGTCAAGATGGTAGGGGACTCGAGGGAGTGAGTGGAGGAGAGGAACGGGCAACATGACTTAAATTGTCTCACTATGACCTTCTACTCTTTATTTGTGCTTCTATGACTATTAGTAGTGTTACTTTTTATTTAGTACTAATGGTGGATTTGAACTTATGAATTACTACTTATGCATTATCTACGGTAGTAACTTAAGTAGATTGGATGTTCGTGATTCATAGTTGCTTCTATGACTATTAGTAGTGTTACTTTTTATTTAGTACTAATGGTGGATTTGAACTTATGAATTACTACTTATGCATTATCTACGGTAGTAACTTAAGTAGATTGGATGTTCGTGATTCATAGTTGCACTAGACATCGATCTTTGACATTTGGGGAGCATCTCTTTCTTTTTTTCTTTTTCGATAAATTGAAGACAATGTGAGAGGGGGGAATTGTTTTATATGTGGTTGTATATCTTTGAAAATGTGTGAATTCCTTGGACTTGAAGTTGAAATTATTATTTGTACATGTATTTGTTGAAATTTGGGTTTGTTAGTAGAGAGTTTTGCCCAGTAATAAGGGAAAACTTTATCAAAATTTTTTCAAAATTGTAAGATTACCCCAAAATTTTTGGAAAATTTTCACTTTGGTCCAGAAAAGCAAAAGTCCAACCATTAGTAATCAATTTCTCCTATATTTTTTAACTAAATTTATGTGACTTAAAAAGTTCAATTTCAGTTGACTTGCCAAAAGTTATTATGTGTTTAGAATTTTTGCATGTTTAGAAAGTATATGTCTTGTAAACTGGGGAGAATTATGCTTATATTTTACATGTTTAATGAGATTTCTCCTATTTACTTAATTTTATAATTAGTAATTGATATAGTCAATAAAAGCTATACTTTTTCTTTTATTATTCTTAAGTATTTGCTAAGAGGGAATATCTATTTGTTGTCTTCTTTACTTAAAAAAAAAAGAGTTTTGTTCTACTCCAATGATTTAAATAATGAGTAACTAAGAGTTAGCATATACAAATACCAATTTTCACATACAAAAGTGCTTAAATTAAAAATATGCCAAGCAACTCAAATTAGTGAATTGTTGATTAATCGGGGATTTTCATCTAAAAATGTCGATCTTTATGTAAACGGGTAGTTTCACAATTTGAGGAACTTAGTGATAAAAAATTATATAAAATATAAAAGGAAGAAGGAGAATAAACCCTTTGTAAAGCTTGTATTTGAGCAAAAGATGATTGTGGAAGAGGAAAGTTTGAATTGATTATATGAATTGCTTGCTTGTGAAATTTAGTTGGGTTGAGAGATTAAGTTTAATTTGTTAAAATTAGGGCGTAAATGTCTCTCTATTATTTGATATTATGAGTATTTGAGGCAACCTGATTAATTACATAATGATAGTTTATCAAGTCATGAGAAATTGAATTTTAAAGTTTCACATGATTTATTTCAGCTTATAAATTATTGTTGGTTAGTTTTTCTATTGTTTGAAAACAAGTAATAATTTGAGTGTGGGGGAATTTAATAAGTGTTTATTGATAAGAGTATATTTTACGTGTAAGTGCCCGGTGCAACCCAATGAGTACAAACAAATTCACAATGATGCACAAAGATATATCAAATTTAAGCACAATAAAGAAAACTTAATTAAAGAGAAAGGATAAGAAATGCAAACCAAATATCAAACCAATAGCCTCTTCAATTGATGGCGATGCTAACCAAGATGTACAAGTGAAGGCTCACTCCTTCCTCATCCCAAACACACTTTGGTTGAGCCAAGGAGTTTTACAACAATTCTAGTTAACCCTCAACAACCTACACTTGAAAGATCACTCACCCAATTAAGAACTATTTTATACAAATGAGGCAACCTTCACCAAGGTTTTACCACTTCAAGTGATAGGTTCACCTTCACCAAGGTTTTACTCCTCCTAGAGAGTAACCTTTGTCACGCCCCACTTTTTGAATGGTGTTGTGTGTGGTGTGAAGTGTGAGTGTGTAGTGTGTGTGTGAACGTGTGCAAAATGAAAATAAAGGCCATGGGACTTGATAATGCGACGGTTTGGCCATATAAAGTTCAAAAAAGGGTTTTTTGTATCAAAAATGGAGTCGCCACTTGGTATAGAGTTAGGGTGTACCAAGTCACCCAAAAATAATTTTTTGTTTTTGAATGAAAAAGTAAATAAACCCTTTTAGAGAACTTTTGGGTCTACGTAACCAAAAGAGGGATCGGGGGTCACATTTGACGAAGGGGAAGGCAAGGATAAAAATCCAAGGCACCCCCTCGACCTAGCCAAGGCTAGTTGCGTGACTTAAACCAATTTTTCCTAATTTTCCTACCCAAGGTATGTATCGCATGTTGGATATGACTACGTGAATGCAAAAACCTAGACCTAGGGGGACATGGGGGAAATTTCTCTTCAAAGGGTGAGTGGTGCCAATCACATTAATTGTGAAGCCCAATAATGATCCTTTGGAGAGGTCACACCTAACCCTAAATGACGTGAAAAATGGGTGGAATGCATGCCATGTGAAAGTGTGAGTTTGTGTGAAGTGGGAAGATTGATAAAAAATATGATATAAGTGGAGGTGTGCAAATGTCTTTGATATACTCCAAGTGCAAGTGGGCAAAAATGCATGTATGCAATTTAAAGAAAAGTGCGAAAGTGTCGGTGTGCAAATGAAGATGAAAGTACTCGTGTGCGAGTGAAGATAAAAGAGTGCATGTGTGCAAATGAGACAAAAGTGAAAGTGTGATGATAGAGTGGATTGAGAATGCATGAGCCTAGGGAATTCATGCATATTGGGTACGGGGAAACCTAAATCGTGACTCAATTTGCCCTTTTATAGAGAGGATACAAGCGTGCTAAGGCTTTAGAAAAAGCCACACTCGTCTATATCCCATATTTAAGGGGACTCTCAGGCAAATGTACCCTATAACTAGTATGAGATGCAAAAAATCCTAAAATGAGGGGAAAAGGGGTTCGAGGAGCATGCCAAATGATAAAACTAAGAAAAATGCATGATATGTCGTGAACAGGCAAATAATGCATTAATGAAAAACAAAGGAAAAATCCTATTGGGCCTCCACCAAAGGAAACGATAAAAGAAGCCACAACTAGCGTTGGACTAGTGTGGTGACGTACATTCATCCATAATAACTATAAAAGCAAGTAGACATGCCAAAACACTCGTAAACACGTAGCACATAACACTTAGCATGCTCGACTAGATGCAAGAGCCTAATAAAGCACTTAAACATGTAGCAACAAAAGCAAGCAACCAAAGGGAAGGGGAAATGGACCAGATGCTCTTCGAGCCCTATCTATTACAAGCCAAGAGGTGTACACATACCCCATAAAAACATAAAGGGGAAAGGGTAAATGGACCAAATTGCTCACCAAGCCCTATCTATTACAAGCCAAGAGGTGTACACATACCCCATAATGAATAAAAAGCAAAAGTAAATAAAGTAAATGAAAGGAATTAAAGAAAGGCAAGGAAAGCGAAATAGACATGCATATTCACATAACACGTAGGAGCACGTAGGGTCAAATGAAGTGCAAATGAGGGATAGAGTGTACCTCCCTCGAATCGATGCCCTAAATGGAGTGGAATCATTTATTTATCCTCCAAAATAAAAGAAATGGTCAAGGTACCAATTTATTTGAAAAAAAATAGGCAAACACAAGCTCACTTGGTCATAAAGCCCCTAAAGTCATGAATTAAGTGCAATTGAAACAAAGCATAGTAATTAATTAAAACAAACAAGCAACGAAAATGTAGAATTAAAAATGCCAAGGACCAAATTGATGAAGTTATTCAATTGATTGGGTCCTAGTGACACAAGGGGAGACTTGGGGGGGTTAAAGTGCAAGTGTTTTAGGACCTAATTGTAAGAACAAACACATAATTGGGCCTTTGAAACATGGATGGAAACTAAGGGGAGTAAAGCTGCGATTTTTTTAGACATTCTTCATGCAAAGCATGCATACGAGGAAGATTTCTGCATTTTAAACTTGCTGCAGCTAGAGTGTCGGTTGCACTTTCATCTTCAACCATAGAACTCAAGAACTAACTCAAACTTTGAATTAACGAATCAACACACAACTTGGACATCTAAATAAGTGCAGCACAGAAATGATGCAAGACATGGGAACTTTTCATGCGAAAACCATCATGCATTCTGGTTTCTGCAACTTCCGTTGCTTTAAGCATTCAACATTCCTTTGGCAGCCGAATTTTTATGTTAATCCTCAAACCAAAACAACAAACTCATCAATTACAATCCAATAGTAACCAGCTCGTCAACAAGCAAGGAGGATTCAAACATGAAGCAACCATTGATGACCCAAACAAACAGCAAAAGCAAAAAAATGAAAGACGCACGGAGAAATGCAGCTGGCTTCTGATGAAACCGGCGGTGGCATCATCATGTTCAAAAGATTTTTAAACTGCCTCACTCCAACCACCAAACATCAGACCCAAGAAGAAAATTTAGCTAAACAAAACTACAGTTACCAACAAGAAACAACTCTATGGTCATCGCTGCAACCGAAACAGAATTCAAGACCTCAAAACAGATTTTTATGCATCGACCTTTGGCCACACACAATCTACCATCTGGCCATAGAATCATCAAACATTCTGCGCTTTTTAAATATGAGACCCCTAATTTGAAACCCAGAAAAATCCGAAAGCAAAAGATGCAAACTTTAGCCATTTTCTGCAATTATTTCAATCGAAGCTAAGTCTACACATACGAAGAAGAAAAAGAAAACTCAGACAAGCTTCACAACAGCCAAAGCCCACCGCAAGGACCTCAACCCATCCACAATCACACGACCCTCATAGCATTGCCCAAGTCCAAAAGATCTAACCAGGTTACTAATTACAGAAAAATAGACAAAAGCAGAAACTTGCGGCCAAATCAAAACCAGATTCATCGAAAGGTACTACTTTTCTAGCCGAATCATCTAATCATTGAGCATCCATTTACCGTAAAGCGTTCGAATTTCTCAAAGGGCATCAGAAATCATAGACAGAGGAACTAACAGATGCACGTACACGGAAAGAGACAGAGACGGACGTGATGAACTCAAACCCTCACAAGATAAATGATACAAAAACGAAATGGGTTACCTCAAAACAGCACGTTGTTTTCCGGAAATGAGAAACCAAAAATGGCTTGCTGCAGGAACTTTTAACGCCAATGAAGTTGCTCCTCCTTCCTCGATTTCCTCTTGCTTGGTTCCTTCTCTTCAGACACTCTCCCGTAGCTTCATCTTTTAGTCCGACACTCAGTCCCTCTCTTTTCTCTCTCAGCTATGTCTCACTCTTTCTTCTCCCCGTTAGCTTTTCCCTATAGCCGTTCCCTTTTGTTCCAGATTTCCTCCTACACTAGCTCTCTGTGCTTTTGTTTTTGCCCTGAAACTCCCTTCTCCCCAAAACCCTCGCTCAATTTTTTCTGTTTTGCCTGTCGATGCTCTCCCCTGCGGCTCCCCTTTCTCTTGGCTTTTATACGAGCAAACCCCAACCCTAAAACTCCAACAACTTTCCCTGTATTTGCAGCTAAGGAGCCGCTCGATGATCCCTTTGCAAGCTGCGGCAAAATGCAGCTTGCATGACGCGAGCATTTTTTTTTTTTTTTTTTTTTTTAAAAAAACAACTTGATAATTACAGAAATGATAAAATAAAATATAAATAATAATAATAACAAAATTACACAAACCAGGTAATAATAATAATAACAAAACAAAAATAATTTTAAACAAAAATTTGGCCATTTTTACTTTTTCAATTTTGCATTTTTCATCATTTTCTTTTTCTCAAAATAACTTAATAAAAAAACTAAAGTGCCCAAAGAATGAATTTAAAGAAATAAACATATTTTTGTGAATAAATTTTCCTTTTTCTCTTTTTCTCTTTTTTTTCATTTTTCCAATCTAACTAAAGCCTATTTTTTGAATTTTTCTTCTTTTTCCTCTTTTCCTTTAATTTTCTCTTTTCTCCCTTTTTATGATTTTTCATTTTCATTTTACTTTTCAAGAAAGCATTGAATAAAAACAAAATGACTAAAACATATTTTTGATGTTTTCCTTTTCTTTTTCTAAAAACTCTATGCTAATTTTAAACTTAAAAGCTAAAACTAAAAACTGGAACTAAAAGTAAACAAGAATAAATAGCAAATGAAATAGGTCAACTAAAAGGGCGAAAATGAATAAAACTAAAATATCATAACAACTAATAGTGCAAAACACACAATAACGAACTAAAATGCAAGCAATCTAAAATGAAAATCATGAAATAGATGCTACATAAAATTATTGAAAATTTGGTGTCTACAGTTTGCCCCTCTTTGTCTGAGTTTTGAAAAAACTTAAGACAAAGAAATAGACACCAAATACTTACCTGTGTTATTTGGCTGCAGAATGATCCGAACGGACAGGAATTCTAAAACGGGATTGACCCGAATATGAAATTAAACGGGACTGACCCGAACAAAAATGTAAAATTAGGATAGACCCACGGGATAGACCCACGGGATAGAACCCGGTCCTGCCGAGGATAGAATAAAACACACGCGTTAGTGAGATAGACTCGATGCTAACGGTGGCAGGATGAAACACACACGTTAGTGAGATGGACTCGATGCTAACGGTGGTAGGATGAAAACACGCACGTTAGTGAGATAGACTCGATGCTAACGGCGGTAGGATGAAAACACGCACATTAGTGAGATAGACTCGATGCTAACTGCGGTTGAAGTAAAACACGCACGTTAGTGAGATAGACTCGATGCTAACTGCGGTTGAAGTAAAACACGCACGTTAGTGAGATAGACTCGATGCTAACGGCGGTAGGAGTAAAACACGCACGTTAGTGAGATAGACTCGATGCTAACGGAGATAGAATGAAAATGCACGCGTTAGTGAGATAGACTCGATGCTAACGGAGATAGAATGAAAATGCACGCGTTAGTGAGATAGACTCGATGCTAACGGAGATAGAATGAAAATGCACGCGTTAGTGAGATAGACTCGATGCTAACGGTGATAGAATGAAAATGCCCGCGTTAGTGAGATAGACTCGATGCTAACGGTGATAGAGTAAAAAAATGCCCGCGTTAGTGAGATAGACTCGATGCTAACGGTGGTTGAATAGAAACGCACACGTTAGTGAGATAGACTCGATGCTAACGGTGGTGGAGATGAAAAACAATCCCAACATGACTTTTGTGGAGTTGGCGGCACAAAATCCAGGCCCAACGTGATCTTTGTGAAGTTGGCGGCACAAAATCCAGGTCCAACGTGATAAAGTGATGTTGGCGGCACCAAGTCCAGGCCCAACGTGATAAAGTGAGGTTGGCGGCACTAAATCCAGACCCAACGTGACATTGTGAATGGTCAGTGGGATAAGACCCAATCCTGCCATCCAATTGGTCAAGAAATTGGATTTGATTTGTCAAGATACAAGAAATTGATTTGATTTTCCAAGTAACAAGAATCTGAACTTGACTTTTGATTTTTGACTTTTGAATTTTTCCTGATTTTTCGAGAGAATCTTTTTCAAAAATAATTTGCCGCAGTGTAGGGCCCTTTTCCCTTCTTTCTTCTCTTTCTTCGGCATCGGCCTTCCACATCACCGGATGCTCCTTCGTCAATTTCAACTATGAATACCTGCACAGGGGGCTTACATGCATTCGAATTTTCATGAAAAGGACAGCATGATTGATTTGAAAGTCTTGCTTGAGTCTTTGACGAAATCCTCAAATGGACTATAAAAATTTGCCCCAGTGTGGGCTTATTTTGTGAAATCTTGCAAATAAAAATTTTGCCCCAGTATGGGCCCATTTGATTGCAAAAATTGGTTTGGATGACTTTCCATTTATTCGAACACTGTAAGAAACTGTGTTTCCTATAGTGTGAAGAAAATGGAATATCTTGCTTAAACCATATAGAAAATTTCATGATGAATTTCTCAAAATAATGCCAAATCACAAAAGATTTCTTCCTCACTTTTAGCATCGGTGCCCAGAGTAGCGGGTCACCATTTCTTGTTGGCTCAACTTTCAGGGCCAATCGAGTGGGGTGTTATTTCTGATTTGAAAATGGCTAAAGGAAATGGAAGGTCAAGATTTGTCTTATTCATGTGTACAGATGGTATGTAATCCCTTCAATACCATATCTTAGTGAAAGCAAAGAGTTTGTCACCCTCATGTCTTAAGAAAACTTAGTCAACGTATAAGCTTCATGGGCTTGCAAAATTTCGGGTAGAAATGATAGCTAAACATGTAAAAAACTGGTTATACCCTTATAATCACGAATGATTGATGGACTTCTTATGAGCATATCCTCACTTTGGACTGTCATGAAGGAATAAGTCAACGATGGACTTTATTAGCTTGTAATTTGGCTTGAAAACGATAGCTAAAGAATAAACTTCCAAGGACATTGCACTGAAGATCATATCTTCCAAAAACTGCCCCTATTTTGAACTCAAAGATCTCAGAATTTGTTCGTATTCTTTTCATCATTCACCAGGGATTTCAGCGTCGAATTTTTCTGCATTTTCTTGCATTTACTTTTCTTGCTTTGCTTTTCGCCTCTTTTCCCTTTCCCTCAACTTGGTGGACTTTCGCATGATGAGTAGCGTCAACCCCATACCCAGGCAATTCAGAAATACAGCTAAAATTTTCCGGCATCAGAAATTTTCTTGACAAGGCCATTGTAAAGAACAGAAGTCAGGACTTTCGGCCTTTGTAATGGGGTCAGGTGGGGTGCTTAGAAAAGTTAAGGCTCGAAAGCGGATTTCAAAAGCGGTTTGAAAAATCTGAGATCACATTGTTGCGTCAACCCTATTTTAGGGTTAAACCAAAGCTTGCCCCAGTTTATGCTCAATTGAGGCTTTTCACTTTCATTTTCTTTCTTCTTTTGACTTTTCGGCTTTTTGCCATTCTTTGAAATTTGCCCCAATTTATTTTTGAACTGAGGTTCTCTTTTCTTCTTTTGTTTTTGATTTTGTTGCTTTTCACTTTTTCACTTCTTGAAACTTTTCTTTTCCAACTCAAACTTGCCCCAGTGTAGGGTTTGCGATTCTCAGGGGTTGCCAAATGAAGTATTTTACTCTGAAGGCTCAAAAAGGATAACTAGGGATAGAACGTTTGATTGGAAAAGAAGATGGCCTGACTTGTATTCCGTTCCTTACAATAACTCTGAAAGGAAACTTTCATTAATAGGAAATTTCTGGCATGTATCTGAATTAACTGCTTGAGGAAGACCCTTGTTCATCCATGCTTGTGAAACATAGGCGATCCACGCGGACAAAACTCTTTTTTTTCCTTCAAAATTGGAACCCAAGTGGAATCAAATTTCCCCAATTTGCGGTTCCCTTCCTATTTTAGCATTTTTGCTTTTCCCCTTCTTATTCTAGCATTTTGCTTTTCCCCTTTTCTTTTCCCTTTTTCAAAATTCCTCAATCTCCTTCCCCAATGTGGGGTGCGATCATATGTGCACTCGAAAAGAACCATCAATTTTTAGCTCAAATGAGGATGCAAGGGATGATCAGTGTTTAGGTTATAGAAATGATGGCCAAAGTATCATTCTTACGCTTCATGACAATCAAAGTAATGCAATGCTCATTGAGAACCCATTCCCTTTTGAAAGTTTTCCAATGTAGGGTAGAGATCATTAAGGCCTTTATTTGAAACGAAATTATCCTTCCAAAGGCTCAAATGGGAGAGCAAATGATAAAATCTGTATAGGTAGAGAAACGAATGCTTGAAATATCATTCCAAATTTTCAAAACAAACAAGAATAACGCACATTTTTGCTTTCACTTAGATGTGATTGAATCGGATTAGACACAGCGGACATTTTCAAGCAAAAGTTGCCCCAACTTGCAATTTATCGATCAATGTGACTGATTTTATTTTGGGGTTAAGTGAAGGAGAAAGGTATCTCATGGGCCCTTTTGAGTGACCTCTTTTAATTCTGAACACTCTTATTGTGAATGTTCAGGCCGGAGGTTGAAAAAAATCCCAATTTAGTCTTATTTCTTAAAATTCATCATGAAATCTCCAATGAATAAGAATAAAGAATGAAATGTACATAAATATACACAAAACAATGATTGTCCAAAAATTTTATTGCTGAAAAAGTTTGAAACAAAATTTCTCATTCAATTTACGATACAAATGAGAAGAGAGAAACTTGTAAAGAGCTCCACATATACACTTTTTGGAACAAAATGTATTAACAAATCAAATATACAAAATTTTCCTTTGGAAAACAATTACAACATCTCTCAGAGGCTTTAGCGTAGAGCTTCCAGATAGATCATTTATGTTTTCATTATAGGACCTGCCCAAGAATCAAATAATACTTTCTGAACTTTATCGGATCAAAAATTGTTATCCAATATAGGGAAATATTTTCACCTTATTGAAACATTTTTATGAATGCAGGGGAGGGGGAAAAAAAGAAAAAATACCCCGAGTTAGTAGGCAAAACTGCAAAATCGGTATGCATGTCCTATGGGGGAGCCCTTTTGTGCCAAGGGTAGGCCTAGCATGAAAATGCAATCCTCCAGAGCAGGCACTATACCATACCTGATGGATCTGATCAACTCATTGAGTGAAAAAAATAATTTGAAAAATTTGGCCCATTGGAATGAGAAAAGACGTTGGTCAAAATAAGGACCTCGTCCGAAGGGATTGATCACTTTTGATCGATACAAGAATTTGCAAAAACGCACGGGTTTGACCTTGACGAACTTCCTATCGAAGAGATTGGAATTCGTTTTGACAACTTTTCTCAGTGAAGCACAGGTCAAAACTCCAATTGATCAAATGGCTGGATGCAACGGATGTTTTTCTCAAAATCGACTAGGTTTTTCATTTTTGAAATTCGACATTGAAACCCTAATTGGTCAAATGAAATTGACAATTTATTAAAAATCGACCGGATTACCCTAAAAAGGGAAACAGGTCAAATGAATGGAATGAAATTTAATTTATCCAAAATTAATCAGATCACCCTAAAAAGGGTAAATTGATCAACCAGACTGAACGAAACTTGATTTATTCAAAATCGGCTCGGTTGCCCTAAAAATGGATAAATTGGCCAAATGAATGAAATTGAACTAGTGATTTATTCAAAAATCGGCCGAATGACCCTAAAAAGGGTAAATTGGTCAAATGAATTGACGATTTATTCAAAATCGACCAGGTGACCCTAAAAAGGGTAAGTTGGTCAAATGAATTGATGATTTATTCAAAAATCGACCAGGTGACCCTAAAAAGGGTAAGTTGGTCAAATGAATTGATGATTTATTGAAAAATCGACCAGGTGACCCTAAAAAGGGTAAATCGGTGACCCTAAAAAGGGTAAATTGGTCAAATGAATTGACTATTTATTGAGTGAATTGGCAAAATGAATTGGTTGAATTGTCCGGCCATTGGTTATTTCAAAATTATTGAGGTGCATTAGTCTATGACCTTCTAGAAATCAAATTTTGGCCTCAATTTCTTTATCGTCTCGATAGGAGGAATCATTTGTGAATTTCTTCAAATCAATGTCCTTTACGCAAGGGATTTTTACCAATTTTTGATAAAATGGCCAAAAACTGATTATTAGATGCTCATATTCCAAAGATCACTCTATGAAAATGATCGGATCCTACCTTACCTTGTGCACTACCCCTTTGGATGGTACAAAATGTAAACGTGCAAGTCTCTTTGGATTAAGTATCCGAGACACAAGGTGGCTTATTCCTAAACACGGGATTCCCTATGTGGCATTCCCTTTCTATGGTTTATGCATGATGCCATTTATCAAAGCGATGTAAATATGTGACAAATATGGCCTAAAGGATATAAATAATGCATCGGGGGGAAAAGGTCTAAAATGAAATGTATTTATTGAAAATTAAGTGTAATGACTGAAATTTAATCATGTGAGTTATTTAGTGGGTAAGTCACTAAAAGAGTGCCCAAGAGGCCTCTTATTGCTACGGCACATGAATGTAGGCCAAGAAAACAAAGAAATGGTTAGTGCAATTGATAGTACACATAACACATTAGGAGCAATTTAAGAAAAGAAATACAATAAAAGCAAGTAAAAGGGGTGGAACCCCCTCCCTCGTGCCTAATGTGCTTAAAAGGGTGAGGTTGACTCTAACCTAGGCAAACTCTAACATGGATGCATGAGGCTGGGGCTCAATAATGCAACTAGACTCGATAAGTCTCGGCTCCCAAGCCTTCAGACCTAAAGGCGAAGGGTCATCACTCCCAGGGCCTTTGATCGGTGGCTCGAGTGATCCCTTAGGTAGCGCTATGGGCGCAGAGCACACCAGCCGCCTACCCAAGGCAATCGATCCTAGTCCTACAAGGCGGTGTGGGAAACGCCCACGAAAAATAAAATAAAATGGGATAAAAGCAGGTAAACGTGCACGTATGAAGTGTTCCCCTATTTTGAGGGAAGGGGTTGAGAACCACGCGGGGCTCTAAAGGTGACACACACCCCCCCCCAAATGCAATGCAAGCGCGAGATAAACAAGTAAACATACATCCAATCAACCAATCACACGTACGTGAGTGAGGGAATAGTTGGATACACGCGCGAGGCAAAAGACCCTAAACATGGAAAATGCAACCCTAATATCCAAATGCTATGCATAAAAAGGGTAGAAAAAGGAAACGAATGGCTAAGTCAAATGCTTGGACCCACTTAGGAAGTCCCCAGTGGAGTCGCCAACTGTCGCGCCCCACTTTTTGAATGGTGTTGTGTGTGGTGTGAAGTGTGAGTGTGTAGTGTGTGTGTGAACGTGTGCAAAATGAAAATAAAGGCCATGGGACTTGATAATGCGACGGTTTGGCCATATAAAGTTCAAAAAAGGGTTTTTTGTATCAAAAATGGAGTCGCCACTTGGTATAGAGTTAGGGTGTACCAAGTCACCCAAAAATGATTTTTTGTTTTTGAATGAAAAAGTAAATAAACCCTTTTAGAGAACTTTTGGGTCTACGTAACCAAAAGAGGGATCGGGGGTCACATTTGACGAAGGGGAAGGCAAGGATAAAAATCCAAGGCACCCCCTCGACCTAGCCAAGGCTAGTTGCGTGACTTAAACCAATTTTTCCTAATTTTCCTACCCAAGGTATGTATCGCATGTTGGATATGACTACGTGAATGCAAAAACCTAGACCTAGGGGGACATGGGGGAAATTTCTCTTCAAAGGGTGAGTGGTGCCAATCACATTAATTGTGAAGCCCAATAATGATCCTTTGGAGAGGTCACACCTAACCCTAAATGACGTGAAAAATGGGTGGAATGCATGCCATGTGAAAGTGTGAGTTTGTGTGAAGTGGGAAGATTGATAAAAAATACGATATAAGTGGAGGTGTGCAAATGTCTTTGATATACTCCAAGTGCAAGTGGGCAAAAATGCATGTATGCAATTTAAAGAAAAGTGCGAAAGTGTCGGTGTGCAAATGAAGATGAAAGTACTCGTGTGCGAGTGAAGATAAAAGAGTGCATGTGTGCAAATGAGACAAAAGTGAAAGTGTGATGATAGAGTGGATTGAGAATGCATGAGCCTAGGGAATTCATGCATATTGGGTACGGGGAGACCTAAATCGTGACTCAATTTGCCCTTTTATAGAGAGGATACAAGCGTGCTAAGACTTTAGAAAAAGCCACACTCGTCTATATCCCATATTTAAGGGGACTCTCAGGCAAATGTACCCTATCACTAGTATGAGATGCAAAAAATCCTAAAATGAGGGGAAAAGGGGTTCGAGGAGCATGCCAAATGATAAAACTAAGAAAAATGCATGATATGTCGTGAACAGGCAAATAATGCATTAATGAAAAACAAAGGAAAAATCCTATTGGGCCTCCACCAAAGGAAACGATAAAAGAAGCCACAACTAGCGTTGGACTAGTGTGGTGACGTACATTCATCCATAATAACTATAAAAGCAAGTAGACATGCCAAAACACTCGTAAACACGTAGCACATAACACTTAGCATGCTCGACTAGATGCAAGAGCCTAATAAAGCACTTAAACATGTAGCAACAAAAGCAAGCAACCAAAGGGAAGGGGAAATGGACCAGATGCTCTTCGAGCCCTATCTATTACAAGCCAAGAGGTGTACACATACCCCATAAAAACATAAAGGGGAAAGGGTAAATGGACCAAATTGCTCACCAAGCCCTATCTATTACAAGCCAAGAGGTGTACACATACCCCATAATGAATAAAAAGCAAAAGTAAATAAAGTAAATGAAAGGAATTAAAGAAAGGCAAGGAAAGCGAAATAGACATGCATATTCACATAACACGTAGGAGCACGTAGGGTCAAATGAAGTGCAAATGAGGGATAGAGTGTACCTCCCTCGAATCGATGCCCTAAATGGAGTGGAATCATTTATTTATCCTCCAAAATAAAAGAAATGGTCAAGGTACCAATTTATTTGAAAAAAAATAGGCAAACACAAGCTCACTTGGTCATAAAGCCCCTAAAGTCATGAATTAAGTGCAATTGAAACAAAGCATAGTAATTAATTAAAACAAACAAGCAACGAAAATGTAGAATTAAAAATGCCAAGGACCAAATTGATGAAGTTATTCAATTGATTGGGTCCTAGTGACACAAGGGGAGACTTGGGGGGGTTAAAGTGCAAGTGTTTTAGGACCTAATTGTAAGAACAAACACATAATTGGGCCTTTGAAACATGGATGGAAACTAAGGGGAGTAAAGCTGCGATTTTTTTAGACATTCTTCATGCAAAGCATGCATACGAGGAAGATTTCTGCATTTTAAACTTGCTGCAGCTAGAGTGTCGGTTGCACTTTCATCTTCAACCATAGAACTCAAGAACTAACTCAAACTTTGAATTAACGAATCAACACACAACTTGGACATCTAAATAAGTGCAGCACAGAAATGATGCAAGACATGGGAACTTTTCATGCGAAAACCATCATGCATTCTGGTTTCTGCAACTTCCGTTGCTTTAAGCATTCAACATTCCTTTGGCAGCCGAATTTTTATGTTAATCCTCAAACCAAAACAACAAACTCATCAATTACAATCCAATAGTAACCAGCTCGTCAACAAGCAAGGAGGATTCAAACATGAAGCAACCATTGATGACCCAAACAAACAGCAAAAGCAAAAAAATGAAAGACGCACGGAGAAATGCAGCTGGCTTCTGATGAAACCGGCGGTGGCATCATCATGTTCAAAAGATTTTTAAACTGCCTCACTCCAACCACCAAACATCAGACCCACGAAGAAAATTTAGCTAAACAAAACTACAGTTACCAACAAGAAACAACTCTATGGTCATCGCTGCACCCGAAACAGAATTCAAGACCTCAAAACAGATTTTTATGCATCGACCTTTGGCCACACACAATCTACCATCTGGCCATAGAATCATCAAACATTCTGCGCTTTTTAAATATGAGACCCCTAATTTGAAACCCAGAAAAATCCGAAAGCAAAAGATGCAAACTTTAGCCATTTTCTGCAATTATTTCAATCGAAGCTAAGTCTACACATGCGAAGAAGAAAAAGAAAACTCAGACAAGCTTCACAACAGCCAAAGCCCACCGCAAGGACCTCAACCCATCCACAATCACACGACCCTCATAGCATTGCCCAAGTCCAAAAGATCTAACCAGGTTACTAATTACAGAAAAATAGACAAAAGCAGAAACTTGCGGCCAAATCAAAACCAGATTCATCGAAAGGTACTACTTTTCTAGCCGAATCATCTAATCATTGAGCATCCATTTACCGTAAAGCTTTCGAATTTCTCAAAGGGCATCAGAAATCATAGACAGAGGAACTAACAGATGCACGTACACGGAAAGAGACAGAGACGGACGTGATGAACTCAAACCCTCACAAGATAAATGATACAAAAACGAAATGGGTTACCTCAAAACAGCACGTTGTTTTCCGGAAATGAGAAACCAAAAATGGCTTGCTGCAGGAACTTTTAACGCCAATGAAGTTGCTCCTCCTTCCTCGATTTCCTCTTGCTTGGTTCCTTCTCTTCAGACACTCTCCCGTAGCTTCATCTTTTAGTCCGACACTCAGTCCCTCTCTTTTCTCTCTCAGCTATGTCTCACTCTTTCTTCTCCCCGTTAGCTTTTCCCTATAGCCGTTCCCTTTTGTTCCAGATTTCCTCCTACACTAGCTCTCTGTGCTTTTGTTTTTGCCCTGAAACTCCCTTCTCCCCAAAACCCTCGCTCAATTTTTTCTGTTTTGCCTGTCGATGCTCTCCCCTGCGGCTCCCCTTTCTCTTGGCTTTTATACGAGCAAACCCCAACCCTAAAACTCCAACAACTTTCCCTGTATTTGCAGCTAAGGAGCCGCTCGATGATCCCTTTGCAAGCTGCGGCAAAATGCAGCTTGCATGCCGCGAGCATTTTTTTTTTTTTTTTAAAAAAACAACTTGATAATTACAGAAATGATAAAATAAAATATAAATAATAATAATAACAAAATTACACAAACCAGGTAATAATAATAATAACAAAACAAAAATAATTTTAAACAAAAATTTGGCCATTTTTACTTTTTCAATTTTGCATTTTTCATCATTTTCTTTTTCTCAAAATAACTTAATAAAAAAACTAAAGTGCCCAAAGAATGAATTTAAAGAAATAAACATATTTTTGTGAATAAATTTTCCTTTTTCTCTTTTTCTCTTTTTTTTCATTTTTCCAATCTAACTAAAGCCTATTTTTTGAATTTTTCTTCTTTTTCCTCTTTTCCTTTAATTTTCTCTTTTCTCCCTTTTTATGATTTTTCATTTTCATTTTACTTTTCAAGAAAGCATTGAATAAAAACAAAATGACTAAAACATATTTTTGATGTTTTCCTTTTCTTTTTCTAAAAACTCTATGCTAATTTTAAACTTAAAAGCTAAAACTAAAAACTGGAACTAAAAGTAAACAAGAATAAATAGCAAATGAAATAGGTCAACTAAAAGGGCGAAAATGAATAAAACTAAAATATCATAACAACTAATAGTGCAAAACACACAATAACGAACTAAAATGCAAGCAATCTAAAATGAAAATCATGAAATAGATGCTACATAAAATTATTGAAAATTTGGTGTCTACAACCTTCACTTGAGCAACCTCACAACCCAACTTCCCAACCCCTTATACAACCAACAAAGAATCTTTCTACTCAAAAATCTCACTTGTAAGCTTGTATTTTGTGTTGGCAAAAGTCTTGTGTCTTCTTGTGCTTTGGGGTGTTTATAGAAGGTGAGAAATGGCTCCAAAAGGCTCTCCAACGGTCAAATATTAAATGCTGTCAAAACTAGCCGTTGGCCTGTCGGACGTCCGAACCACCTGTCGAACGTCCGAACCCTGCGTCCGAACGTCGTCCAGAGAGTTATCAAATCTTCGTGGAATTTTTAGGACGTCCGACACGATCGATGTGCGTCCGAAAAGTGTGTCCGATCCATCCGGACGTCCGATGCTTCCTCACGAGCGTCTGACAGAATATCCTTCCTGATGTTCTTCATCCTTTCGGACGTCCGATAGCTTCCTTTCGGACGTCCCACATGAGTGCCCTGTTTTTGCTTCTTCTTTTGTGCCACAAGAATCTGTTCTAACAAATTGCTCACATAAAAACATTAGCCCAAATCTATATTTTGGTTTGTTAATCATCAAAACCAAGGATTGATCGACCAAGGTCAACATTACGTATTTTTAGTGTGCTTTATTGGTTAGTTTTGGTGTGTTTTATTTAATTTTATAAATAATTAACTAAGATTCTAGTGAAAATATGCATTTTGTGGTTTAAAGTGTGAAAATTGCATTTCTATGGATTTTTATGATAAAAATTTTATATTTTACAGGTTTATTGATTCAATCATCAAATGGAGTGCATTGAAATATAATTTGATGATTGATGATGGATTAAAGTGATAAAAATAGAATATGATGTGTGAAAGAAGAAATGCAATTAAAGTCAAAAGGAAGCAAGATGTTCAGCTTTGACACATTTTTGTATTTTGGCTATATCTTGAGTTACATACATTGGATAGAGATGATTTTTGAACCATTGTTTAAGCTAAGAGACAGATCTACATTTGGTATGAAGACATCAAAGTCCAATTCGACTGTTTTCCTAGTCAAAATATCGAAATATAGAAGTAAAAGTCTGCTGCTGAGAGCTGAAAACGCGGAATTGACAAGTCAGTGGTATTTTTATCATATCTTGTTTTTCAGAACTCCAAATTGGATGATTCTTGAAGCATTGGACAGCTATGTCAATGGACTACAACTTCTATGTTTTGCACAAGAGCCAATTCAGCCGTCATCATAGAGAAAATAGTAGTTTAAGTAGCCAGATTCTGGTCAGAAATAGCTGCTCTCCACTGGTACAACCTGTTTTCTCCTTCAATAATTTACAGCTATGAATGAACGTATGACAAGCAAGCAGCCGTAAAAGAGATGTTTCAAGCCTCATTTCCTGACTGCATTCATATATATATAGCCATGGACTTGCAAGATTCAAAAGAACTTTGCAAGGCTAGGAAAACTCACCAAAAATGTAGTGTTCACTAGTTTTTCTTAGTTCATTAGTATAGTATAGGTAGAGTAGTTTATCCTTCTTGTATTTGTAGTTAGATTTGGAGGAAGATTGGAGCAGCAAAGATGGAGAGTTTGAAACTCATGTGACAAGGGTGACTTCTCTCCTATCGCTTTCTCTTTTGTATTTGAATTCATGTTTAACTATAATATAAGTTTAGTATTTGTTTTTACCATGTTTGGTTAAAGTTTATGCCTAAAGTATGGATGAACTTTCTACACCTTGTTTATGATCTTTACTTGGTTATTTGATGATATTATTTTGAGCAAGTTATTTATCATTTTTTCTTTTCTAATCATGATTAACTGGCCATTAATTGTGATTATCTAAAGGTGTTAAATTTGCAATGAGAATTGAAATTTAACACTAGTTCAAAGAAGTGATAAACTTAAGGAGTACACTCACGAGAGTAGAGGTGCACCTATGTGGCTTAAGTGACTTGTTCATGTAATTTCATAAAAGAAATGAGATTGTAGTTAATATCATAACCACGAGAGTAGGTATGGCTTAATTACAAGTATAGTTGATTCACTACGAGAGTAGGTTTCACATACATTAGGAAATTATACCATAACTAACCAAGATAATAACATTCACTTAACCGGTATTCTCATTTGCAAGAGTAGTAAGAAATTCCATATCTCTAGGAGCTTTCTAGTATTATTTTCAAAAATTTTATATTTGTGGTAGTCTAAATAATAAAGGAGTTTGAAAAACACCAGTAATTGCACTCTTTCCTGTGGGATCAACCCTCAATACCCTATACTCGCTCACGATTCGTATACTTACGATAAATCGCGTGTGGGGTATTTAGGAATTATAAATGTAAAACTTGATTGTGGATGAGATTATTGTACATGTATACCCCGCGCACGTCAAGTTTTTGGCGCCGTTGCCGGGGAAGATTTGGCAATATCGGTGTGAAGAGCAACTTTATTAGTCTAGACATTTCATTAGTTGTAGTGTGAATGTTATTTTCTGTTATTTTTGTGTTTTATGTGTGTATGTGTTCATTACCTATTTTTCTTACTAATTTTATTTTTGAGGTTGTTTAAAAGCAATTTTAGGTGATGAGAAGGGTAGGTCAATTTGGAGGACAATGCTTGAGAAGTGAAAGATTGGCAATGGATGGTTACAAAATGCAAAGCTCCTTCAACAGAGGTAATCAAGAATTTACTGAAGGTATGTCTTTCGAAAATGGTTTAAAGTGTTTAAAGGCTAAATTTGATGTTATAATGTTAAAAGTGCAAATGGACACCATGATGCATGAGATTGAGGAAAAGAGGAATGTTAATGCTTTTAATTCTAATCAAATGATTTGTGACTTGTGTGGAGGTTATCATGCTATTCATACATGTAGACAAGCACAAAATGTGGATTATTATGATAAATTAGAGCATTACAATCCTTGTTTTGATCAATATGGTGCTAATTGGGATAATTCTTCTACTTATGGTTGCAATAATCAATGTACTTATAGTGATTCTCCATGTTTTTATGATTATCCACCCAAATGTGTCCAATATGAAGCAAAACCATCTTGGGAATTGGCAATAGAAAAATTAGCTAATGTATCTCTACCTTGTGAACTAGAAAGTGAACCATTAGCTAATGATTCTAATGCATCTTGGGAGCTAGCCATAGAAAAATGTTCTAATCAATTTGATTTGGCTATAGAAAAGCTAGCTAATGCGACCTCCGATCGTTTTGCTAGGATTGAGGAAATGTTAGATGAATTAACTTCTCACTTTGGTAGAATACAAGCTCAATTACATGCATTGTGTGAAGTTATTTCTTCTAATAATATACAAAATGATCCTAGCATGAATGGTGGGAATGTTGTATGTGAAAATGGATTGCATTTTGATGAAAATGATGAATCTCAATTGTGTTTCAGTGAGCAAATGTCCATTTCACATGATAATAGCTTTGGAACTAATTTTGAACCTCCAGAGGTGAGTTTTAATGATTCATTTTTCACCCCTCTTGAGGAGTGTATCAAAAGTATAGGTTTGAAAGATGTTATTGCCCAAGAAACCCATATGACATCTCCTTTGGAGAATTCTCAAGTGGTGCATATTCAAGATAATATTTATGACTCACTTAAGATAGGTATGTTTCTTCCACCTCTCATATCATTTGAACATGTGGCTTTTGCTATTAAACCACCTTTTAATGATCCACCACGACCAAAATTGGTGGATTATTCATTAACAAAGCCTTCTTGAGAAATGAGGTGCAAAAGTCGAGCCAACGACTATAAACAAAAGCGCTTATTGGGAGGCAACCCAATGTTTTGGCTATTTTATTTTGGTGTGATTTCATTTTTAAATTATGTGTTAAGTTATTTTGTTGTTTTTGATTTGTTTCTCATTTTCCATCTTTAGGTTAATATTACTAATGGTTATCAAATGAAATTCATAAAGCATGGGAGACAGATGGACAACGGATCTTGAAGCTTCATGTTCAGTCACAACAATAGGGGAATATCACTTTCTTCATCTTGATTTTTCTTTTTACACATTGAGGATAATGTGCATGTTAAGTGTGGGGGAGGGGGGAAATTTGAGGTTATATGTATTGTATGTGATTGATTTGTTGGTTCCAAAGTTGCAAAATCACCCCAAAAAGTCAAAAAGTTTCAAATTTTTTCAATTTTATCCAAAGGGGTAACAAGTTTCATACCATTAGTAGTTCAAATTCCTTCTACATTTGAGATAAATATATGTAATTTGGAAACTTCTTTTCTCATTTAATTTGAAAATAACTATTATGTGATTATAATTTGTGAATTTGTAGGAAAGTATATCTTGTAAAGTAGAGAAAATTATGCCTATTTTTTTGCATATTTAATGAAATTTCTTGTCTTTATTTGATTTTATAAGTTAAGTGATAAATATGGTCAATAAGTGCAATACTCTTCTCATGATTATTCTTTTGAGGAAATTATTATTTTCTTTGCTATTAAAAAAAAAAGAGTGAAAATAAAAAATAAAAAAAAGAAGAAAAAAGAAAATAAGATTTGTTTTACTCCAATGATTCTTGTACTTAGTAACTGGAAGTCTTCGTCTACAAATGTTGACTTTCGCGTAAAACGGTATTCGAATTAAGAGTATACAGAGCAATTTGAGTATGTGAAGTGTTGAGTAACTGGTGATCTTCATCTAAAAATGTCGATCCTTGCGTCAAAAGACACTTTCACAACTTAGTAATATTTTTGGTACACTATATGAATAAATTCCTCTTTAAATTGGAATAAGAAGATGATCATGAGTTTAGAAAGCATTTTATTGACCATATGAGTTACTTACTTGTAAGATTGGGTAAGGATGAAAAATTGATTTGAATTTGTTATAATGACGGTATAATTGGCTCTCCTTTACTTGATATTATGAGTACTTGAGCTTAATTGAATGATTGCATAATGGTTGTTTACCTTGTTTTTGAGAAAATGAAGTGGAATGGTGCACATATGTTTATTTTAAAAAATTGAATCATTGTTGGTTTGTATTTTTTATTGCTTGAGGACAAGTAATGGTTCAAGTGTGAGGGTATTTGATAAGAGTATATTTTACGTATTTTAGTGTGCTTTATTGGTTAGTTTTGGTGTGTTTTATTTAATTTTATAAATAATTAGCTAAGATTCTAGTGAAAATATGCATTTTGTGGTTTAAAGTGTGAAAATTGCATTTCTATGGATTTTTATGATAAAAATTTCATATTTTACAGGTTTATTGATTCAATCATCAAATGGAGTGCATTGAGAATATAATTTGATGATTGATGATGGATTAAAGTGATAAAAATAGAATATGAAGTGTGAAAGAAGAAATGCAATTAAAGTCAAAAGGAAGCAAGATGTTCAGCTTTGACACATTTTTGTATTTTGGCTATATCTTGAGCTACATACATTGGATTGAGATGATTCTTGAACCATTTTTGAAGCTAAGAGACAGATCTACATTTGGTATGAAGACATCAAAGTCCAATTCGGCTTTTTTCCTGATCAACATATCGAAATACAGAAGTAAAAGTCTGCTGCTGAGAGCTGAAAATGTGAAATTGACAAGTCAGTGGTATTTTTATCATATCTTGGTTCTCAGAACTCCAAAATGGATGATTCTTGAAGCATTGGACAGATATGTCAATGGACTACAACTTTATGTTTTGTACAAGAGCCAATTCAGCCGTCATCATAGAGAAAATAGCAGTTGAAGAAGCCAGATTCTGGTCAGAAATAGCTGCTCTCCACTGGTACAATCTGTTTTCTCCTTTAATAATTTACAACTATGAATGAACGTATGACAAGCAATTAGTAGCCGTAAAAGGGATGTTTCAATTTGACCACGAATCACAGCTCAAGTTCCAAGAAAATAGGTTGTACCAATGGTACACTAACTATTTCCTTGGAACTTGAGTATGGATGAACTTTCTATATCTTGTTTGTGATGTTTATTTGGTTATTTGATGATATTATTTTGAGCAAGTTATTTATCATTTTTGCTTTTCTAATCATGATTAACCGGCCATTAGTTGTGATTATCTAAAGTTGTTAAGTTTGCAATACGAATTGGAATTTAACACTAGTTCAAGGAAGTGATAAATCTAGGGAGTACACTCACGAGAGTAGAGGTGCACCTATGTGGTTTAAGTGACTTGTTTCATGTAATTTCATAGAAGGAATGAATTTGTAGTTAATTTCATAATTACGAGAGTAGGTATGGCTTAATTATAAATATAGTTAATTCACTACGAGAGTAGGTTTCACATATATTAGGAAATTACGCCATAACTAGCCAAGATAATAGCATTCACTTAACCGGTAACTTCATTTGCTAGAAAAGTAAGGAATTCCATAGCTCTAGGAGCTTTCTAGTGTTGTTTTCATTACTTTTATATTTATGGTAGTTTAGATAATAAAGGAGTTCAAAAAACACCGGTAATTGAAATCTTCCCTATGGGATCGACCCTTAATATCCTATACACACTCACAATTTGTATACTTGCGATAAATCGCGTGTGGGGGTATTTAGAATTTATAAATGCAAAACTTGATTGTGGATGAGATAATTGTACATATATACCCCGTGCACGTCAAATATAACAATGCAAGTGTAGACAAAGATTCATGAACCCTAAAGATCATGTTCATGAAAGTAGGAGATGTATTTAGGTGGATTTCATTTAACTCTTTCATATATTTTAATGAACTTATGTCAAGTTAACTCATTATGCAAATAGGTGATGGTTTTGTGTGAGTATGTTCAGGTAATGGTGAAAGCATTATTGGAATAAAATTGGTAGTTATCCTTGACAAATCACAAGTTAATTGCCTAATTACCTAGTTAATCACTTATCCTGAGCTACCAGAGATTCGCAAACCTTGCAAGTTTACCTCATGGATCCTTGCGTCTCTTTTGTAAGATGTTTTGCAACTTGCAATTATTTCACACCATCTTTTTTACAAATTTTCCTAATCAAATCCGACTGGATCCTACAAAAGTTGCATTGAAAACTTGAAGAAGCATCATTTTGGAATCTTTAGGAGCATCTTTTGTATATTTTTCCTCAATATAAACATTTGTTGCAAGGAATTAAGGAGACTTTAGAAACTCTTTAGAAATAGCCTTACATATAGAAAAAATGTAGTGAGAAGCAAAAAGTAAGGTTTTTCTTAGTTTTGAAACTACTTTGTGGAAAGCTTGAAAAACAAGGGTGTAAAAGTGGATCTTGAGGAGCTTCTTTCATCTAATTGAATAAGAATTCTTCAACTTTTACTCTTTGCTTTCTTTTCTTGTTTCATTCATGTTTCATTACAATAGTTTCATGAGTTTTAGTATGCTTGACTATAAGTTTAGCTAAATCTTTAGTATCCTAGGGTGGAGATGAGCATGTAGTTTCATGTAGTTTCTTGAGTTTTAATCTTTGCAAATCAAGGTGGTTTCATGGTTTATCATTTTTTAGGGCTTTGGATAATGTAGTTTCTCATTAGTCATTAAGCATCAATTTATGAAGAATAATAAAGCCTTTTTACGAAAAATCAAAGGAAGCTAGCAAAGATTGATGTAGTTCTTTAGTATTATGATGCACCAATTTTGTCTTTTATATATAAATATCACCAAGGGTGATCATTTGATTGGAAATTCAAGAGTAATAAAAAATTTAAAAACTTAAACAATGATTACTTGGCGAACCAAACTTGAAAGAGCTCTTATCGAGTTAAGTTCAGTTTGAGTATCAAGTAATTTGATTCGTCTTTCAATCTTATATAGAGTAGTACTTTGAGCGGTGAACAATGCGTAAGCAATAGAAGATGGAAAAGAGTTGGATTTTTCGCGTTTGTCGATGAATTATCATCAATTACTTGTTAATCTTGTGCTTGAATAGCAATTTATGTTTAATAAACTTTCAAGGTTAGCTCGGCTTGATTAGTATACAAGTGAAATGTACATGTAAAAGTTCAAACAATAACTCAACTCGAGTTCAACTCAATAACAAATCAAGTTTGAACAAAAATTCAATCTCATCAAATTAAATAATCAAATAAACTTGAATACTAAGGTGTTCGTTTGTTTAGGTTCGTTTACATCCTTAACTATAAATATACTTTTCAATTAAATTTAGCATTTAGTACATACCATCCAATGTATAAAATTAGAAAATATGACCACAAGACACACTGTTTGATCTATCCCTCAATCGATTCATAGTAGATTTTGATTGTAAAGACATCAGTCTTCTCCATATTCTAGATAAAGGAATCCTTACTAGGCAAAGAACTGACTTCGGGGACATAGCTCAATAAAGGAATCCATATAATACTTTCTTCTACCTATTGACCATCTAAGCACCATCAATAACTATAACATGAAGTTTTGCTTGTGTTTTCTATCTTTAGGAAACTAGAATGAATAATAGCTTCATTCGAATATTACAGGTGATCAATTAAATAGGCATTTTGCCCCCATACTTGATGTTTTACTGCAAAGAGCCATTACTATATTAGTTTTCCTTATTTGTTCACTCCATTTTTTTTGTTTTCTACTTCTTGCTTTTCCTTTTCATTTGTTTCTTTTTTTTTCACTTTGTTAATGTCACTATTTCCTTCACTTTTCTATTAGTATTACTAATAATATACTTATTATAGTATTGTAGTTTTCTTCTACTTTTAATTTCATTCTTGTTTCAGTTTATGTATGTGACAGCCCCACCTCCCCCTAAGGCGAACCAAAGGGTTTAGCGGACCGCCTGCCCAACTCTCGCCAGGACTACGGCGTCGAATCACACAAATCCTATATTACGTGCGATCGAACCATAAGAAAACGAACAATTGAAACCAACAAACTCAAATATAACTTACCAAATCATACGGTAAAATGAAACAACGATTAAACACTTCAACGAAAAGGAAAACGGAAAAACGAAAACGAAACTAAAAATGAACAGTATCCGCCACGTCACAATCCGGCCGGATTCCTGGCCGGATTGGAGGTAGTAGCTCAACTCAATTTTTCTTCAAATTTCCCTGCAAATTCGGCCAGATATCTGGCCAAGAACTGGCCGAATACTCGGCCAGATTCGGTGAACAGTTCCCGGCAAAATTTTTCTTCTTTCTTCGTTCAATTTTCGCACTCGTCCAAAACCCAACCAAATACAAATAAACTTTAACTAACATTAGAGAGTATACATTTCCACGTAAATGTACCATGTGAACATGAGAAAATACTTTAATATATACACGTTAGGAAGTTTACAAATCAAAAGGAAACATTGGATTGATACATTTAGGGTTTCCAACGATCGAGGAGCTATACAAAAGAACAAAAGAATATCTAACTAACTCTACTCACGTCTCAAAATCATGATTTCCAAAAGTGGTTCCTTTAAGGAAAACAAAGATAACGAGGAGGGGGTGAGCTTACGCTCAATGAAGTACCAAACATATAGCAATAAAATCATGGCATTTCACGTTTAACCAATCAGATACACATGCTAGATATAAGGTAAAGCAGTTAGACACAGTGATTCAAATAGGAATGATACAGGTGGCTCTCAGGAGCCAGATTTCCATTGCAGTACTTGATCCAAACCCGTTGACTCTCCGTCAACATATATAGAGCCAACATGTCCGTAGACCCCACTTTACACCAAATTCCGTCCACCAAACATACCCCTTACCGGGCCCGAACACCTCAACAGAAACAGAAGTGGTAATACTCGAGTATACCAGAATCAAGAGTCTCAATACCCAAAGATTCCCAGAACAGACCACCGTAGTTTGTTATCTAATCGACCTGACCCTTGCCGGCTCGACTCGAGTAACTAACCACAGGTTTTGAGCTCAGAGATCACAACAGATCGTTGGATACAAGTCTCCAACCGACGTCAGATTAAGCACAGATAACAGAGTCAGATGTACACAGTAAATAAGCAGACAAATAAGAGAACGAGTGTGATAAAATACACCCTCGTCTCAAACAGATTAAACAGAGAGTACAGTCATTCAAATCACAGATTGCATGTACAGAAACCAAGTTAAGCAACAATGAGGGGAGTGGTACACTCACCAGTTCAAACAAACCACTTCCAACGTTTTCACCCAAAGTAGGGCTTTGATCATCGTGAAACCCTAAGAATAACAAAGGTAAAACAGTTGAAGTTTCCACATCCAAAATCGAGTAAACAGGATGCACAAGTGAGGCTCAACTACTAGTCGGGTGCCTCTCCAAATTATTTACTAGTACAAAAGAATAAAATGCGACTTTTGAGAAACAAGATAACAGTTGGTGCGAGGGTTACAAACAACTCCAAAACCCCTCATTCTACCACAATACAACTCCAACTTAGAGGAACCAAACGGCCTAGAAAATTGGACAACATCTCCCCTTAAATTCTCTATTTTACCATCCTACAATCAACACCAATTCATCTCAAATCAACCACATACAAATCATAGACTATAAAACACACCTTTCAGCACAATAACCACAACTGAAGCTACACTTATCGGATTGAAACGAATCTTATGGCGTTTCGAACCCAAGACATATACTACATTTCTTATGAAGACCTCTAAAGTCAAATCATGCATTTTCATGGTCAAAAATTGAAATCTCAGTGAGGACAGAAAACTGTCCGTGAAACAAGGTTTGTGGGCAGTCAAGGGTACTTCGGTCATTTCATAAGCTACAGTTCTCAGATTCAGCTGAAATTTTACCAGTAGCTAGCTAACTCAGATACCAACAACTTTTATGTTTTGGACAAAGGCTGATTCGGCCTCCCTCAAGGATGAACATGCAGTGCAAAAATAAGGCAGATTTGAAACCCAAAAACTGAAATTTATGCACTCTAGCTGAAATTCTTCGGAGGCAAGCAAAACTAGCATTTTCAAGCTCAAAATTACTAATGACAACTACCAAATCATGGCTAAACATCAATCATCATATGAGGATAGAAAATTTACTATAAAAACTGAAATTCACCATACCCCTACTTCAAACCATAAACTTATCCACAAAACTACATATTTAACCTCTCCAAACCACTAATTAACAATTATTAAGAGTAAAAAGGAAATTTCTAGGGAATTTACCTTGAAACTGGAGGAAAGATGATAGCTTAGGGTTTCTTCTACAAGAATCACTCCACCAAGACCTTTGTTCCTCCTTAGATAATACTCTTATGGAAGGGTTTGCGATTTTATCGGTTGAAACTCTAAATTTTGTCAAGAAATGGAAGGACAAAGTGAAGGCTCTCTCTTGGTTTTTCTTCTCACAATGGCCGGCCAACATGCAAGAGAAATGAAGATGATTTTGGTCAATTTTACTATTTGGTAAAGGTGATGAATAGTAAGTCAAAGTCCACCCTCCATTGGTTTCATGACACTTGGCCCTATTAGGGTTTGATCTAATTCTCTTATCTTCCAATAGTTAAGTTATCTAGCTAACCTCTAATTGTTTCCTAACACCTTATAAAATAATATCTCTTAATACAAAACTTCAATTAATCGCCAAAAATTTATCGCACTTAGTGCACTAGTGGGTGTCACACGTCTACAATGCATTTCAAACATATCATGAACTAACTTATACTATGAAAATGATTTAAAACCTATACTCACTTATAAAAATCTCTGAAAAATCAATATAATAGGGTATAATGAAGAAAATGCATGCGAGAAAATAAAATAAAATATTATGAAATAAAGAAAATTTATGGGTTCTCACAATGTATATACATTATTAGGAAATTCACGACACACTACATTGCAAGAGAAAATGATATATGTTGTCATAATTAAAAGCATATATAATTAACAATTTAACTACTTAAAAGAATACTCTCTCTCTATTTTTTGGAATTTCGGTTTGTAGAAAATGGTGGCGACGCCTTCAAGAGGCGAGGTGCTTTCGCTTTTCCGGTCACTGTTATGACGGCGCGTGGCTTTTCCGACTACAACATCCGAGAGTACACTAAGCACCGAACCATCGATGATTGTCGCCACAACAAGGACATCTCCGACCCATCGTCAATCTGTACGGCCTTCGCCGATGGCAAGTCCCAGCTATAAGTCGCCAAAAGACAGGCCGTAGTCTATTCCCTCTACGCCCCTAAACTTAAAAGCATCATGGAACTCAACCACTCTGCTTTACCAGAAAAATTGCCCCAAATTTTGTCATAGATTCTTGTGACGAAGAAGCCAATGAAAGAAGGAAATATGGAAATTATTGAAGATATGTGTATCAGAGTACACACTTGATGTATTCCACCATTTTTTCTTCTGTTTTATGGTCCTAGAAGAAGAACAAGAGCTCGTTCGCTCTAGTAGATAAACAGAGTAAGACATTTAGCATCTGTTGTATCATCAAAAGATGCCTTCGATTGTCTTCCCGGGTGTAGTGCTGGCTTTTTAGCTCTGTTAAGGTTGATTTGGTGCTTTGGCAGGTATTGCCTACTTTTTCTATAGTTCAATTGTGGCATCACTGTTACTAATGAGTTGATCATTGTCACACACTTCAAATTTTTGGAAGGAAAAAATGACATCAATCGTTCCTCACATTACTTGACATTTATCGATGTTAACTTTTAATCCTTCATATACAAAATAAAATATTTTAGTTCCTCACAAAAAAAAACTACTTAAAAGAATAGAAACAGACTAGAATCTTTAATTGCTTGATATTTAAATTTATATACCAAATGAACAAAATAACTAGTATTTTTATTTATTTCTATATAAGGGGCAATTTTATCCTAAAACATCAAAAAGGATAGCAAAATTCCTATATAATGAGTTTAGGGGAGTAAAGTGAAATTGTAGTAGAAGTTTGAGGGATTTGGTAGATTTAACCTATACATTAATTATGTATAAAGTTGTATGTACATTAAATGTTTGTGGAGAAAATACTCAAAGATTCTAAATGCTCCAATTTATTACCCAGTAACACTTATACCTTGCAGAGTTATCTTAAACGGACACGGGGCTTGAATATTCATCAGAAAAAACTGTTTGGACTGATTTTCTACAAAATGTACAAGATGTAATTTTGTATGCATACGGTGTAACTCACTTTCAAGAACGTGTAACTATAGAATAAAATTTTGTGAGCTCCACACATGCTATGAAAAACGACGTATAAGATTCAATTTGAACTTCAATTTTTTTTGGCCAAATCTTGGTCATCAACCTTTCAAAACGGTTGCTTCCTGCAACCGTTCCTACCCCTCCACCATCTCGTATATACGTATCCACAAAATCTCAACTCAATTTCATTAGTCCACAATACCCCACCCTCCCTCCTCGAGCTACCATAAAAAAGAGTGAATTTTATTTAATTCAAAGGAAGAAAATAAAAGCTGATATATTTTGGGTGTATGGGGTTGGATATTGCTAATTAACTATTTCCAATATTGTTTTGTAACAAAATTGCTATGTAATTTGTTATAAAACTAATAAAATGAAATACTACAATAGGAGTTGAGATATTAGAGAAAAAGTAGAGAAATAGAACATGATATTCTTATATTCCAACAAATACCAAAGTCATCCCAAAAGGTGTCAATGTACCTCTATATATAGGTGCTACAAGATTAAAGGTACATCAATCCTATTAAACACCCATTACTACAAGAATATGAAGAACCCTATGAAATGGTTTCTCCACTACATGAATAGATTTATGGATTGTAACTTCTATATATAATGTAGCAATAAATCAAGAATTAATCCTCTTGGGAATACAAAGGGACATCTACAATTTTAGTTGTTTCATAACACTCCCCCTTGGATGTCCATTACACAAAGAATATGTCTCGTTAAAACCTTACTAGGAAAAAATCCATCGGGACAAAAACCCTAGTGAAGGAAAAAGAGTACACTATTCCTGTGAATTAATTTCTCCCCCTGATTCAAACATCATTTGAGATCTTTTCATCATCGCATTCCAATATTCTTCACCAATTTCTCAAATATTGTAGTTGGCAATGCCTTGGTAAATAAATCTGCCAAATTATTATCTGATCAGATTTGTTACACATCAATTTCACCATTCTTTTGCAACTCATGAGTAAAAAAAGAATTTTAGTGAATTATATTTCGTCTTATCTCCTTTAATATATTCTCCTTTTAATTAGACTATACAAGCTGCATTATCTTCATATAATATAGTTGGAGGATTTTCTTTTTCGGAGGATAACCCACAACTCTTCCGGATATAATGGGACATTGATCTTAACCAAACACATTCTCGACTGGCTTCATGAATTGCTATTATTTCAGCATGATTCGAAGAAGTGGCGGCTAATGATTGTTTTGTAGATCGCCAGGAAATGACTGTACCTCTATATGTAAATAGATAACCAGTCTGAGATCTTGCTTTATGCGGGTCAGATAAATATTCAGCATCAGCATAACCAAGCAATTCAGGCTTGAATTTATTTGAATAAAATAAATCAAGATCAATTGTTCCTTGGAGATAGCGAAAAATATGTTTAATACCATTTCAATGTCGTCTTGTGGGTGAGGAACTAAATCTTGCTAATAAATTCACTGCAAATGATATATCAAGTCTTGTACAATTAGCAAGATACATTAGTATACCAATTGCACTGAGATATGGTACTTCAGGACCAAATACCTCTTCATCTTCCTCTCGCGATCTAAAAGGATCCTTATTAGGATCTAATGATCTGACGACCATTGGGATACTCAATGTATGTGCTTTATCCATATGAAATCGCTTTAATACCTTCCAGGCGTAAACAGTTTGGTGGACAAAAATTTCACTTTTCAAATGCTCAATTTGTAAATCAAGATAGAATTTTGTTTTTCCAAAATCTTTGATCTCAAATTCCTTCTTCAAATATTCAACACTATTTTGAATCTCTTCAGGAGTTCCAATCAAATTTAGATCATCAACATATACAGCAATTATCACAAAATTTGATCCATTTTTCTTGATAAATATACATGGACTTAAACATTCATTGAGGCGGTTATACCACATACATCCAGATTGTTTGAAACCATACAAAGACCTTTGTAATTTAATAAAATAAATATCTTTAAAATTTGATTTGCATGCTTCAGGCATGTTGAATCTTTCGGGGATTCTCATATAAATATTATTTTCAAGATTTCTATATAAATATGCAGTAACGACGTCCATTAGATAGATATCTAGTTTTTTATGTACCGCAAAACTCACGAGATATCTAAATGTGATAGCATTCATTACAGGTGAATACGTCTCATTATAATCAAATCCAGGCTTTGTAAAAATCTTTGAGCTATAAGTCTTGCTTTATACCTCACAATTTCATTTTTTTCATTTCTTTTTATCACAAATACCCATTTATATCCTACTGGCTTTACACTTTCAGGTGTTTGGACTATAGGTCCAAAAACTTTTCTTTTAGCCAGTGAGTCTAATTCAAATTGGATCGCATCTTTCCATTTTGGCCAATTATTTCTATACCGACATTCATCAACCGATCTAGGTTCATGATCCTCATCAACTTCTATAATATCAAGTGCTACATTTCATTAGGCTCTAATTAAATTTTCTATGATTTCATTCTCTTCAGGAGCAATCTCTTCAAAAGGTTGAATTTTGTCATGACATTTATTTAATCTCCAGAGATATTTGAAATCAATTTATACCTTATTTAGATAGGCCGGACTTAAATTTATTTGTAGCACTTTTGTATGTCCTTCAGAGACATCAATTTTAAGCAGAGTATTTCCTGCAGGAATAGTTGATTTAATGACTCTTTTGGAGTCGATAAATATATCTGACAATTGATTTGCAACTTTCTACAAATGAAGAATTTCTTGAACTTCTAGTTCACATTATTTTGTATGAGGATCGAGGAAATCCAATTTTTCAGATGATTTCCTTTCGGTTCATTTTTTCCTCCCCCTAATGTCGGGAATCGTAGCTCATCAGAATAAATAAATCATTCAATAGATCACCCATCAAATATTTTACGATATTTAATCGTAAAAGATGATTCATACCCAACATAAATTTTAAATTTCTTTTAGAGCCATATATAATATAAAGGGGGTTTATACAAACACTTGTCGACTCTCAAATATTCTCATTTTTACCAAATCATGTATCCATTGGGATCAGTAAACTTCTGGTTTACTGTAGGTGATGATTATAAATCAAATGAGAATGAAGACAACTATATCGATTACCATTTCTCTCTTGAATGGTTATTATGATATAATTAACTTTTATCTCATTTGATTTCTAAACATGATCTTTATTATTGTCTTATTTAGTGTCTCAATTTGATATCCATTTCGACGGATATTCAAATTCAATAAATTCTTCGAGACATGATAAAAAGTAATGCTTTATTTATGATAAATTTTTCTCCTATAGGGAGAAATATAGTAGTGACTCCTCTGGAGTTTTCAATCACTTAAGCACAACTATTGATTGTGTTTGTCTCTCTTATTGGAATATAGTGTATGTAGTAGCACTTATTAATGAGACATATATCATTGTCATCATAATTCTTATGGGACAAATATCATCACTATAATCCCTTGATCCCAAATATTTAACATCCATTTCTTCTTCAGGAAGAAAAGTCAATTACTATCATAAATTAAATCAATCATCATACACCTTCAGGGCGTTTAAAGAAATTTGCCATGTAAAAATGCTATTGTAATTTTGATTTCTCAAATGTACTTCGGGACATTTATCTTCAGGATCCTTACTTTCTTGTCCTTATCATTATTATCCTACTTCAAGTGGTAAATTTTTCTCTTATCATGATAAAATACATATTTACCAAAATTATGGTCATGCAGCAACCATAACTAGTAAATTGAAATTTAGTGCATACACTTCTGGGAATAGACTAGAACTAGCATGCAATAAGTACAGAGTACTTCTTAAATTTTCTCTCAATATTGCTACTACAAGTGCATATTTGAAGAATATGTAGAGAATATTATTTTCAATTAAGAAACAATTCTAAACATAGCCGAATTGTGTATTTGCAGCCATAAGTAAATTTATCATACCAAATTTTAAAATAATGACCATCTTCTAGTGACCAAATCTTTTCGTTAAAGAATGACCATCTTCAGGTGGTCGAATTTTTTTCTTTAAGTATTTCAAAGGACAAGTGGATTCTCAAACATAATTGATTTTCTATAATAGCATCTTCAAAATTCATTGCATCATAATATAAGTACCTATAACAAATAATTCTAAAGATAAATAAGTAGAATTAAAAGGAGAAATATTACTTCAAAGATGTCAAACAGTATATGTTTGTGTTTAGTGATTGCTTAACAGTAGGCACTTGTATTTCGCTATCATTCAAATGTTTGCCATAAGAAATTGAAATAAGTTTGCGGGTTAGAGATTTACCTCAATAGGTAGTTAAGAGTTGTTCGAGAAAATATCCAACAGTTGATTTGACACTAGCAGAATTTTGACAAAATCTCGTGTTTCACCTTTACTCAAAAGTAGAGACTCATGCTGATAACGTGTTATAAAACTAATAAAATGAAATACTACAATAGGAGTTGAGATATTAGAGAAAAAGTAGAGAAATAGAGAATGATACTCTTGTATTCCAACAAATACAAAAGGTAATCCCAAGAGGTGTCAATGTACCTCTATATATAGGTACTACAACAATCCTATTAAACACCCATTACTACAAGAATATGAAGAATCCTATGAAACGGTTTCTCCACTACATGAATAGATTTATAATGTAGCAATAAATCAAGAATTAATCTTCTTGGGAATACAAAGGGACATCCACACTTTTAGTTGTTTCATAACATAAGTTGTATTATAAAGAAATATACTATCATTACAGGTAAACCAAGTTGTATTTTGGGAACTGTAAAAGCAACAATTCTAGAAAACGGTAAAACATTCCATGGCCAACAACAAGAATATTAATGTAGGAAAAGTCTTTCACGTGGGAACAAGAAGGCTTTGGAGGATTTTAAAACTTTTATTATTTCAATGACTAATTTTCCTAACCACAAGTCCTTGCATAAACAAATATATTACTAAAAACCTACTCTAATTCTAAAACCAAAACCCAACCAAACTTTATATTTTTAAATTAATTCTGATACCAATTCTAATTTAGTTAACAAATAACAAATTCAATTATAAAATTACTAAATTTCTAGATAGGTTTGGTTTAACTCTACCCAAATTGTCTCTCTTAAACTAAGCTTTTGAATGTTTTCATTTCCAATACCATCAAGAGCTTTAATCGCCATAGTAGAGACTATATGTAACTCAAATTTGTAGTTGGTCGTCAACTTCTTTTTATGCGATAGGCTTTTTATGCGTTAGGATGAATGCGACTTCTATTTGCATACAATTTTGTTGCAAATTCTCCTCAATCAAAAAATTTATCCTTATCAACCTATTTATCATTATAGCCACCATGTTTTTCACAATAAAAGTCATCCACACAATTTTTAAAAACCATGACTTTATGCCTTTCTTTTTGCCAATAAATTTCATTAGAAAAATTTGCAATCCTTTAATTCTCAATAAATCTATCCACCCTGCCAATAAAATCAACAATATTATTTATATCTTCATTCAAATCAATACTTCCATTAATAAACTCTTGTTCATCAATCACCTCAAATAATGAATGCAAGATAAGATTTTTAGCTATGTCACAAGTTTTACAATTTGTCCATCATCAATAAACATATCCTCTTCCAAACTAACTTCCTATTCGGAACAAACTTTTGACTTGTAATCAGATTCATGTAGAAACAAAATCTCACAATGAAAGGAACATAATCTCAAAATTCAAGAGACCTAGTTTAATAATTACAAAAGCAACAACAAAAAAGCGCAAATATTCCATGGTTAGGGACAAGCATATTAATGTAGGAAAAATCTATAGCATAGGAGTAAGAAAACTTTGTAGGATTTTAAACCTTTGTTCTATAATAACTAATTTTCCTCAAGTAAAAATGTAGGACTCCAAGTCCTTATATATATAAATATACTACTAAAAACCTATTTTAATTCTAATGCCAAAATGCAAATCAATCTTTATTTTTTGAACTAATTTTGATACCAGTAACAAATTCAATTATAAAACTACTAAATTTCTAAATAGGCTAGATTTAATTTTGCCAATCCACTACATGCCAATTTGATAAATGATAAGTTGCACTGCATCAATGCAAAGTCATCCAGTTCATAAACGATACCTTCATAAATTACAAATTCTCTTTTTTTACTTGGTTTCTTTACTACAACATCTTTTTTTTTTGTTTTTCCAAAAAAGCACTCTACAAAATTATTTATATGGATGTCTATGACAAATTGACAGAAGTAATTAATCTCAAATTGGTATAAACTTGCACATAATATGTTTATTGATTATTGTGTTTACATGTTAAACTCTACCTAAATCCTAAAAACATAATTTTTCTCTTATATACCCATTTATTTGTCTTGTACGAATGCATTTATGTTGTCAAATATCATGAAACTCGTATACATCCAGTGACGGAGCGAGACCAGATAGTAAGTGGGGTCAAGATTCAATACAGTAAAACTTCTACAAAACAAAACCTACAATAAAAAAGAACAACAAAATAGAAATTAAAATACAACAAAATTCTGAGATCAAGTCTAAATCTAGATGAGAGTTGAGAGTTTTCTCTTCTTACTTTTGGCAAGTTGTTCTATAATTTATTATCATTTTTTTTATCATCCCAACCCTCTCGACACTCTTCTCACCCCCAACTATCTGACCCAAGATTCAAACTTTGAACTTAACAGCGAGAAAAACTCTAAAAAATCCTCTACTAACTATTGCCCCAAATCAAATGTCTTAGTTTTGTGTTGAATACTTGGTTGAGTTAAAATAATTTTTCAATTTGTTGTTTTCTCTATTTTTGCTCCCTGTTGCTCAAGTCTCAAACTTTTTTTTTCTACTTTTTTTTTAGCTACTTTTGACTTTTTTTTCTTTATATTAGTTTTACCCTCTAAAAATTATGTTTTATTTAATGTACTTTAAGAAAAGTAGAGAAAGTTAAAAGGCACTTTGGCCTGGAAGAAGATTATTTATCTAAGTTGACTCTTAGCTATTATTGAATTGTTGAGCTGTCAGCTTTTTTAGTTATTTGACATTGACCATACTATATATATATACACACATACATATTTACATATGTGCTTGCATGCATACATACATACACATATGCATATATATGTGTGTGTGTGTATGTGCATGTATGTGTGCATGTGTGCGTCTATATATATGTATTTATGTATGTTAAATGGAGCACATACACACACACACATATATATATATACATATATTTATATACACACAAACACACGCACACACTTATATATGTGTGTATATATGTATGTACATATATATATATGTATGTATGTATGTATATATGTATGTACATACATATATACACACATGTGTGTGTGTGTATGTATGTATGTATGTACGTTAAATGGAGCAAAGATCCAAACCCTTTACATATCTATCTATAGTTTTGGAAATTTTAGTGTGGTCAATTGACCCCACTTGGAGCAATACAAGTGTATACATTGCCCAGTGTATACATATGTGTTAACAGGTAAAATTTGTTATAATATTTCTCAAAAACCATGAATTTAATCATTCTAGTTATTAATCTTGCCGTACATAACATTTTAGTTCCCGAAATTGTTGCTCTCAATCATTTTACACTTAATTCAGTTAACTAAATCTTGGGATACTCCACCAGTTGTTTGAACAGCATCACATTATTATTTTAAATCCATCAGTATTTAAAACTTCATTTATGTATCATTTTTTTTTGTTTGGCACCAAAGTACTAAACACAAAATTGAAAAAAGTGCAAGTACATGTAGTAGTTCTTCAATGCTATAAGTGTATATTTGTCATCATGACTCAGAGTAAATATTGTTTTGGTGTAATGTATAACAATTGTAGTAGAAAAAGGGTTTTTCTTAATTGATTTTTATGCTAAATCCAATCAGTCAGCTCATTAATCGATTTTTCCATTTTGCCTATAGTATTTATTTATTTATTTATTTTTTAATTTTTATTTTTATAAAAGTTTCCGCAGAGTTTCCCCTTAAAAAAGGCCGAAACTCCCTGCCGGCAATCCACAATTCAATAACAAATTTTGCCTATTGACCGGTTTTTTGATATAAGTGCAAGTTCAATTTCGATTTTATACCCGTTTGTCTGCAAGTATACACGTCAATCAAGTAGTATATGACATGTATCGGGTCGATCCCACGTGGAGCAAGTTAAACAAGTACTAAGTCCTTATTTACTCTATTATTTAGACTAAAAATAAATTGGAATAGAAATATTATAAAAGCTACTTCCTACGATCTGATTAGATCAATGCAAGTTACAAATAGAGAAAATTAACTAAAGACTTGAATCTAGGGATGTAGATTCTACTTATGGCACAAAAGATCCAAATGAATGAATTTAACACTTGTTACTACTCTTGTTTAACTAGGGATTCATTTCCAAAATTGCCAAAATTTCATTCTCATGATAATAAGGCTTAGAACAGTCTAGATTTCTCTAATCTCTTGATTAAAACTAAATCTGCTCTTGTTCATGCATGAAATTAATTGATAAAATACACTTAAAAACACGTAAAATACACTCTTATCAAATACCCCCACACTTGAACCATTGCTTGTCTTCAAGCAATTAGAAATACAAACCAACAATGATTCAACATTTTTGAAGATAAACATATGTGCTCAGACCAACTTCATTTTCTCGAATCAAGGTAAATAACCATTATGTGATTTTTCTTTAATTCTCAAGTACTCATAATATCAAGTAAAGAAGAGCCAAATATCATGTTATCGTTTGGAAAAAAAGAACCAAATATAGCACAATTATACTAATTCAACTCAATTTCTCATTCTTACCCAATTTTACAAGCAAGCAACTCATATAATCAATAAAGATGCTAACTAATCTCATGATCAACTTCTTATTTTTCTTAAAGAGGGATTTATTCTTTTCACATAGCTAAATACTACTTAAGTTGTGATAATGCCTTTTGACGCGAAGATCAATATTTTTAGATGAAGATCGCGGGTTACTCAACATTTCACATACTCAAGTTGCTTTTCATACTTTTAATTCGAGTGCCGTTTTACGCGAAAGTCGACATTTGTAGATGAAGACTCCCGGTTACTAAGTACAAGAACCATTGGAGTAAAATAAATTTTATTTTTCATCTTTTTTTTTAATATATAGAGAAAGAATAAAATTCCCTCTAAAGAATAATCATGAGAATAGTGTGACACTTATTGACCATATTAATTTCTTAACTTATAAAATCAAATAAAAAGAAGAAAATTCATCAAATATGTAAGATATAGGCATAATTTTCTCCACTTTACTAGATACACTTTCCTACAAATGTAAAAATTATAATTACATAATAGTCATTTTCAAGTTAAATTAGAAAAGAAGTTTCAAAACCACACATATTTATTTCAAAAGGATAATTGACAAAATTGTATTTGTTTATTATTTATAAGGTTTTGAAAAAATTTTGACAGAGTCTCTCTTTAAAAGTGGATTAAACTCCCTGCCAGCAAACCCAAAATAGACAACATTTAAACCAAGTAATATTTTCAACTACTTGTCCACACATTAAACATAAAAACTTCTAAAAGTACCACACATTTCTTGCCCCACACTTAGAATACATATTATCCTCAATGTGTAGGGAAAGAAAAGAAACAAAAGAAAGGAACAAGTGACTCCCCAAGTGAGATGGCTGCGGTCCAGTGAAGCCTTGAATCATAAGCCATCTACCGATCAACAATCTATAATCAATGATCTATTAATAACTGCCACAAGTTCCAATAAAAATAAGAGATGTAAGTTAAACATTTTACAAACAAAAGATGAACAAAAACAAGCAAACAAGCAAGCAAAAGATGAACAAAGAGGCGGCCCCAATCATCCTCTTCATCATCATCATCATCGCCATTCACGGGAGATGGATGTATACTGAGATGATCTTCAATGTGGTTCAGGTGAGTATCCACTCTAGTTAAATGGTGTTCAAGGTCATCCAAGCGACCAAAGAGTCGCTACCAATTGGTTTGTGGCGAAGGAGGAGGAGTTGCCACAGTAGAAGGTCTAGCTTCCCCTCGACCATGTCTAGCCTTCTATCTCCGCTCTTGAACAAGTCGAGGAATCTCTCCCATGCCAATACCAAGTCGATGGAGAGTAGAAACCGATAATTCAGTTCTCGGTGTAACGTACTCCCACCTCATGCCTTCCAACTGAACTTCAAAAAATGGAAAGATCAAAGTAAGTAGACGAGAAAATGATAATTTGAAAGACGTCGTCTTACGCCACGCCGTAGACCGAATATGGCTAATGATGATGTTAGGCAGTGAAATTCGAGCATAAGGAGAAGTCCGATTATGGAACATGTAATCAAGGAAGTAGATGTCGCTCTTGCGGACCTCCGTGTGCCCCGTCTTTTTGGGAATGACATTATAAGCTATCATATAAATAATGAGACGATAGCGAAGTTCGAAAATATTTGCCAATATAGTCTCCTTCCTCGTAGAGCGAAAAGGTTGGTACTCAAGACCAAACCTAGCCATGACCAACGATAGATCCCACCTCCTATTTGGAGGAACAAACTCCTTCTTCAAATCAACTGGACGTCCTTCATCCATACACCCTAAAATAGCAGCCAATTGTTGTCGTGACAAGACGATTCGTCTCCCACGCACCCACGACTCAACCATTTCACCACTTTGGCGCGCCTTACTCTCAATGTTGGCGTAAAACTCTCGCACCAAGTCGGGATAATAATGATTGGGTAGGGTGAGAATCAGAGCCCACCCAAACTGAGCAAAAGCCTCCGAGATGCGATACACCATCTCAACCACTGGACTAACGTGCATCTCGAACAAGAACTCCAAATTAGCATGCTCCTCATGCCACTCTTGATTCCTATGATTATTGAATCTAGTACTGTCAAAAATAGATGTCATCCCTCCACGAGAGGTGCCCTCACCAGGCTGTCGGCTAACTGGTGGAGGAGAAGGTGACGCCTCCTCCTCAGTCACTTCCATCTCCTCATTAACCTCCCTCTCATCACTGTTGGAGAAGGAATATATCACTCTTCCTCCCCTTATCATTGTACCTAATAAAAAGAATGCAATTATCCACATGTACTAGGACACAATTCATAAATTGGCAATAAATATCCTGAATTGATCCAAATAATCCTCAAATTCATTTCTTCAAGTTATAAATCATCCAATAACTTACTTATCGGACCATACAAGAAGAGACATATTTTATGCCAAAAATTGATCAAAATCACCAATTTAATCAAGATATGTAACAAGTATAACTCAATCAGTGAAAATAGCAGCAATCATGATTATAGCAATATATAATTAACAACAATAATGTGTAATTAACTATAACCATGGTTAGACAAAAATTAAACTAATTAACTCACAAAATCAACCAAATTACTTACTATACACAATGCACATGCTAAAACATCATCAACTAGCCATTCGTAACCATAATCATTGATCACCAATGGCTTAAAAACATCCTAAACCAACTTTCTAATTTTAGCCAAATATAGCAATTAAAAAAAATAAAAAACTATCAATCATCAATTTGCTATATTTGAACATGTAATCATGCATAAACAACCTTAATAAGCATAAATGAGGCCAGAAACATCAATATACATAATCAAAAATTTGAAATTAGAAGATGTCAGAAAGTTCAGGAAATTGAAAAATATGAACTTCTAAAATCCAAAGATTTGATGAAGAAACTTACCTCAATCACGTAGAAAGATGTTTGGTGAAACTAAATATGTGAAAAGCCCTATGAAACACCCTCCAATTGAAGAAATTAGAATCTAGAAACCCTAACCTTCAATCTCTTTAAAACCGATGTTTAGGTATTTTTGTTGAATTTTAATCGGTTAAAAAGGTTTATGATGCTAAAAAGGTGTTGGGTTGATTTTTTATTAGCAAGGACATTGAGCAAAAATGAAGATTGGTGAATTGGGTGTGAGAAGAAGAAGAGAAACGCGGCTGGGAGGAAGAGAAAATGAAAAACATTGAAGCAGAAATCGCGTTTTAATGCCTTGGGCATGAACTGAAACCGCAACTTCACAAAACGCGCCTTTGAGTCGCGTTTTGTGTTGAGTTGCGTTTTCAGTGTAAAAGTTGCAGGATCCAAAATGTGACTTAGTACAAAAACGCGACTTGGAGTTGCATTTTCGAAGGCGCGTTTTGTCCTTCTGGAATAGGCTTGAAAATGCGACTTACTGAAAATGCGCCTTTATGTCGAGTTTTGAAGGCGCGTTTTCTGTACAAATGTTGCTGAATTGAAAACGTGGTTCAATGAAAACGCGACTCCGTGGTGTGTTTTCAAGCAAGCTACATTTTTTTCTGCAACTTTTTGCAGAAATGCAAACTTTGAAAAATTACACATGTTACCCCATTTACTCAAAATGCATCATAGATCATTCTTTTGCAAAATTATCAATGTACGCATATGTAAAATGATTAAAACATGCAAATTACCCCCTTTTAATGCATCGAAAACACCTTTAACACAAATCGAGGGGTTGAGTTCCATGATCAAACTTCGCCTTTTCCACTTCAAATAGTCATCTTTGTTTCCCTTTACCAACCCTATGACATACAAACAACAAATTAACTTAAATACATGTATTAAACAAAAAATCACTCCAAATTAACACATATAACTTAAACATTGGGTGGCTTCCCAATTAGCGCTTTTGTTTATAGTCATCGGCTCGACTCACAGGTTCGAATTCTTAAATTGAAGAAGAGTCGCCCAAAAGACATATAAGTCCCTTGGGAACGAGTTCACCTGCTAAGTAGGGTTTTAAACGTTGCCTGTTGACCTTGAACCGCTCATTTCTTGTATTAGCTACTTCAACAGCTCCATAAGCAAATACTTGAGTAACTTCAAATGGTCCCAACCACCTTGACATAAGTTTTCCCAGAAATAACCTCAGGCGTGAGTTGAATAAGAGCACTTTTTGCCCTACCTGGAATTGTTTAGGAATAATATGCTTATCATGCCAATATTTAACCATTTCTTTATAAATTTTAACATTTTCATAAGCATGTAGCCGGTGTTCCTCCAATTCACTTAATTCAAGTAGCCTCCTTCTACTTGCAAGATTAAAATCCATATTAATTGTTTTAATAGCTCAATAAGTTTTATGTTCAATCACTACAGGTAAGTGACAAGTTTTTCCATAGACTAAACGATACATCGACATCCCTAAGGGTGTCTTAAATGCCGTTCGATAAGCCCATAGTGCATCATCTAGCTTTGTAACCCAATTTTTGCTTGACTTATTCACGGTTTTGTCCAAGATGAGTTTTATCTCTCGATTAGCTAACTCCACTTGTTCGTTGGCTTGAGGATGGTACGGAAGTGATATCTTGTGCCTACAGCCATATTTAAACAATAAGAAATCCAGTTGTTTGTTACAGAAATGTTTTCCTTCATCACTTACTATGGCCTTAGGTATACCAAACCTGCAAAAAATGTTCTTTTTAAGGAACCAGAGTACAATCTTAGAGTCATTAGTAGGTGAAACAATTGCCTCTACCCATTTAGAAACATAATCCACTACTATTAAGATGTACTTATTATTAAAAAAAACTAAGGAATGGTCCCATAAAATCTATACCCCACACATCAAATAACTCAACTTCTAAGAAAGTAGTTGGGGGCATTTCATTTTTTTGAGATATATTTTCAATTCTTTGGCATGCATCACAACTTTTAACATATTTTCTAACATCTCGGTACATAATTGGCCAATAAAACCCTAATTACCATACCTTTACTATAGTTTTTGAAGTGCTAAAATGACCACCTGTTTCGAGGTTATGACAGTGATATAAAACATTATGTACCTTATCTTCGGGAATATATTTGCGCACCATACCATCGGCACAATGTTTATTAGCAAGGGTTCCTCCCAAAAGTAACTTTTGATATCATGCAAGAATTTCTTCTTCTGATGAAAATTTAAACCCTTTGCTATTTCTCCACTAACCAAATAATTAGCAAAATCTGTATACCATGGAGAATTGATAATTGTTAGGACAAACTCATCTGAAAAATTCTCTTGAATAGGAATTTGGTCATTAATTGGGATATATTCTAAGTGTGATAGATGATCTGCCACGAGATTCTCCATTCCCTTTTTGTCTTTTATCTCCACATCAAATTCTTGCAATAAAAAAATCTACCGAATTAGTCTAGGTTTTGCGTCTTTCTTATTTAGCAAATATTTAAGAGCCGAATGGTTCGTATATATGATAACTTCAGATCCTACTAAATAAGATCTAAAGCAAATATCACTGTCAATAGTTTTTTTTTCTGTTGTTGCATAATTGAGTTGCACCTCATTTAGCAACTTGCTAGCATAATAAATCACGTGCAACCTTCCTTCTTTCTTTTGTTCCAAAACTGCTCCAACCGCATAGTCACTTGCATCGCACATCAATTCAAATGGTAGTGACCAATCGGACGAAATTATAATTGGAGCAGAAAATAATTCCTTCTTCAATCTTTCAAAAGCAACCATACAATTATCATTAAATTGAAAAGAGGTATCTTTACATAATAAATCACACAACGGCTTTACTATTTTAGAAAAATTCTTAATAAAACGTCTATAAAAGCCTGCATGCTTTACAAAACTCCTTATCCCCTTGACATTGCTTGATGACTTCAATTTTTGTTTATCCACCTCAATTCCCTTAGAAGAAATCTTATGTCCTAAAAAAATTCCTTCTTTTACCATAAAATGACATTTCTCCCAATTTAGTACAAGATTTGTCTCCTCACATCTCTGCACAATCAAATCCAAATTATGAAAATAATGGTAAAAAGATGAACCATACACAAAAATTATCCATAAATATCTCCATAATTTTCTCAATATAATCCGAAAATATAGCCATCATGCAATGTTGAAAAGTCGCAGGAGCATTGCATAAACCAAATAGCATCCTTCTAAAGGCAAAAGTGCCATAAGGACATGTGAATGTGATTTTCTCTTGATCCTCTGGAGCTATAGCTATTTGATTGTATTCTAAAAATCCATCAAGAAAATGGTAAAATTCATAACCGACTATTCGCTCCAATAATTGATCAAGAAATGATAAAGAAAAATGATTTTTTCTTGTTACCGCATTTAATTTGCGATAATCGATACATACTCTCCACCCAACCACAAGTTTAGATGGAATCATCTCATTATTTTTACCCACAATTGTAGTTATTCCACCTTTCTTTGGTACAACATGAATTGGACTGATCCAAACGCTATCGGAGATAGTAAAAATTATACCTGCGTCAAGCCACTTAAAAATTTCATTTCTTACCACTTCTTTCATGTTTAGATTGAGTTTTCTTTGTATTTCCACCACTGATTTACAATTGTCCTCCAATAAAATGCAGTGCATGCATATAGAAGGACTTATACCTTTAATGTCTGAAATTTTCCATCCAATTGCCTTCTTATGCTTTCTTAGAACTCTTAACAACTTTGCACACTGCTTATCATCAAGATCAGCACTAACAATTACCGATAAAGTGCTATTTTCTCCAAGAAATTCATACCTTAAATGAGTAGGAAGTGGTTTGAGCTCTAAATTTGGAGGTTCAATTTTTGAAGGCAGTGGAAGCCCTTTTCCTTGGCCAAGACTTTCATAGACATTACCCCTTTTATAGGGTGCTTGAAAATCCAAATACTTGGCCAATTTTTCAATCTTTTCACAATCACCTTCTGGCATACCTAAACTCATTAAACAATACTTCAGAGGATCGAAGTCAAAATTGACTTGACTCATCTCTTGGGTTAGTTTATCAATTGTGGCAATAGAATAAACATGATTGGTAAAAAAATGGTATTTTTTCATTTCATTCAAATTAAATTCTACCTTTTCTTCACCTATTTGAAACTTAAGCTTGCCATTTTTGACATCAATAATAGTGCCTGCAGTAGTTAGAAATGGTCTACCAAGAATAATTAGTATAAATATATCTTCTTCCATATCTAAAATCACAAAATTTACTGGAATAATAAATTTTTGAACTTTTATCAATACACTTTCCAACACTCTTAATGGATATCTAAAAGACCTATCCGCTAGTTGCAAAGTAATATTAGTGCGTTTAAACTCATGCAAACCTAATTGTTTAGCCACCGTTAAAGGAATTAATGAAATACTAGCACCAAGATCACACAATGCTTTAGAAAAATCAATGTTACCTATGGTGCAGGGTAGAGAAAAACTCTCCGGATCTTTCAATTTCGGTGGTAGCTTATTTTGTATGATGGCACTGCACTCCTCTGTTAATGCTATTGTTTCGCAGTCTTCCAACTTCCTTTTTCTAGTCATGATTTCCTTGAGAAATTTTGCATATGGAGGAATCTATAAAATAGTATCGGCAAAAGGAATGTTAATGTGCAATTGTTTGAAAATTTTAATAAAATTTTCAAAATCTTTATCAAACTTATTCTGCTTGAGTCTTTGTGGAAATGAAGCCGTAGGAGGTATCGGAATGGTAGCGGAAGATGATGGTTGATTTTCTCTTGGATTCTCCCAACTATTTTCCTCCACAATTGCCTCTTGGTTCGTTCTCTTTTCTGTATGTTTTTCACTCTTATCTTTCTCACCTTCACTCACTGGAGGATCCTCTAATTGTTTACCACTACGAAGAGTAATGGCTTTGACATGCTCCTTAGGATTAACCTCCGTTTTGCTAGGTAATTCTCCTTGATTTCGATTGTTCAAAGAACTGGCAATTTGGCCAATTTGAACCTCTACATTCCTATACATTGTAGTAAGTTGGTCCAATCTTCCTTCTACTCTTTCAAATCTGTCCGAAGTCACTTTAGTGAGTTTTTCCACCGCAATCTCCGAACTTGATTTAGTTTTAGCTTGTGGTTGCCTTGGTTGGAATCCCGGTGGATTGGCTGGCCTTGGTTGATTTCTTTGGTCTTTTCATCCAAAATTTGGATGATTTCTCCACCCTGGATTATAAGTGTTCGAGTAGGGATTATTTTGAGTATTACGATTGTAATTGTTGATAAATTGTACCTGCTCAAAATCAACACATTCATTCGCATCATGTTCGCCTCCACATATAGAGCAACAAGCTACATGTGCATTAGATGAACTTGGACCAACTCCGCCTTGTCTACTTAGTAACTTCATCACATTATTCATTTGAGCACTCAACATATTGAGAGTGTTCATTTCTATCATACCTGCGTGACGTCTCGTATTATCTCTCTCATTGGCCTATTGGTAGTTATTTGTGGCCATTTTTTCTATCAAATTCTGAGCTTCTTGGGGTGATTTATCCATTAGAGCTCCACCTACAACTGCATCAATCATAGTTTTAATAGAAAAAGATAAACCATTATAGAAGGTTTATACGATTAGCCAATCGGGCAGTCCATGATATGGACACTTTCGAAACAAATCTCTAAATCTTTCCCACGCCTCATATAATGATTCACCTTTCAATTGGCTAAAACTAGTGATATCCATTCTAAACTTAGTAGTCTTGCCCAGTGAAAAATATTTATTCAAGAATGCTCTTGATAAATCATTTTATGTGGTGGAAGTGTTAGGAGCATAAGAGTGTAGCCAAGTTTTAACCTTATCTCTCAATGAAAATGGGAACAACCTTAGTTTTATAGCATCATCACTAACTCCATTCATTTTAATTGTATCACATATTTTCAAGAATATAGCTACATGTGAATTAGGATCTTCTACTGCATTACCTTCAAATTGAAATTGTTGAACTATTTGGATAAGTGATGGTTTAATTTCAAAATTGTTAACATTTACTGTAGGCTTTGCTATGCTTGTTTGAGATCCTTGTGTCCCCGGTAGAGCAAAATCTCGTAGAGCTCGCCTATTTGTTTCGTTTTCTGCCATCTCTTCTTCAAATGGTATATCTATTAAGATTTTCTCTATCGGTTACCAAACTTCTTGTTTCTCTTGCTGTGGTGTATGCCTCATTTATCTCCATAGTGTCCTCTCAATTTTTGGATCGAAAGATGTAACTTTCCGAGATGTCTGATGCATGCACTATAAAATATGAGAGATTATGCAACTTCAATTGTCAAAAATTGATTAAAATACAAAGGTGTCTAAATTAATAGAGATTATTAGGCCCTAATATTGCCGCTCCCCGGCAATGGTGCCAAAAATTGGATGGATTTTTGATATAAGTGCAAATTTAATTCCGATTTTATACCCGTTTGTCTGCAAGTATACAGGTCAATCAATAGTATATGGCATGTATCGGGTCGATCCCACGAGAAGCAAGTTAAACAAGTACTAAGTCCTTATTTACTCTATTATTTAGACTAAAAATAAATTAGAGTAGAAATATTATAAAAGCTACTTCCTACGATCTGATTAGATCAATGCAAGTTACAAATGGAGAAAATTCACTAAAAACTTGAATTTAGGGATGTAGATTCCACTTATGTTATAAAAGATCCAAATGAATGAATTTAACACTTGTTATTACTCTTGTTTAACTAGGAATTCATTTCCAAACTTACCAAAATTTCATTCTCATGATAATAAGGCTTAGAACAGTCTAGATTTCTCTAATCTCTTGATTAAAACTAAATCTGCTCTTGTTCATGCATGAAATGCAAAATTAATCCACTTGAATGTATTCATATTCTCATGAACCTACAACTCAAGCTCTACTCATGTTATTCCATTATTATTACCAATTCTCATTGAGTAATAACAATTATAAACTTGCTATTGGTGATCAAACAACAACAAGTAATCAACATGCACAAGAAGACAAGTTAATACAAGATGCAACAAGTGTAAATCACATTCAATTCATATCATTTGGCCATAAGTTTCACCTACTCCCTAGATATAGAAATTTAGCTACTCATGAATGATATAACAATCAAACTCATAACTTCATTAACGAAAAATATCATAAGTTACAAGTACAAGAAGAATAAAGAAAAGTTTAGCCAAGTTAATGGTGAACCCCCCAAAATTCTGCTATGTCTTGCACTAGATGATTATAAGATGAAGTCTCCAAGTGTTCCTGCAAAATTTGCTAGCTAGAGAGAATGTGTTCTACCAGAAAATTGCTCTCCGAATGTCCCTAGACCTCCCCATGTTCGTCTGCATAAAAATGGCTCAAAAGCTCCTCTCCACCGGTCAAATTTTTCACCCTTTGATTCTCCAAAAACCATAGTTTTTGACTTGAAAATAAATAATATTTTCCTTCTTTATGCATCAGAAGCGTGTGCAGTCGAATTCTCTTACCAAATATAGTTAGAAAGTAGTGTGTGTGACGCCCCACTTCTCCCAAGGGCGAACCCAAGGGTATCCGCGGAATGCCTGCCCAACTCTCGCCAGGACTCGAAACAAATTCAATTCAAACTTAGTCTAATACTAACAATAAAAGTCGGAATAAAGGTACGAAATCATTTCCATACATAAATATCCAGTCTTACATCACAATTTCAAATTTATAATCACTTTCCCCAAAATATACAACATCCAAAAGTGTCTAGTTGATTACAATTAAAACACTAATACAAAAGTGTCTCAGGTCATCATTTGCTTAACTCCTTCTAATCGGGTTCCTGTTAAGGAAAACAAACTAATGGGATGAGCCAATACTCAGTGAGGCCAAGAAACACACATGCAAACACATAATCCAAGTAGCAACAACAATTACATTGAATGTAAAGTTATCAAGTTCGAATAATTCACATTTCGAATAGGAAAATAAACAGAAACAATTCAAGGATACTGTAGCTCTCAGGAGCTAAATTCCACGTAGTCGTGTCCAAGTCTTGATCACATCTCATGTTAACACTCCGTCAACGACATAAGTATCAAATCCGTAGATACACCACTTTTCTTCGAATCCCGTCACCGTTACACCCCCTTACCGGGCCCGCTCATCAAAATTTTGATAATACTCGAGTATATCATGGCAATACTGCGCGAGTAATGCCGAGCAAAATCTCTCCAATAGATCAGGCTCTACGAATATCTCATGGTTTGCTAAGCTTATTGACCAAGCCCATGCTGGCTCGATTCGCAAAGTTAGCCAACGAGTTTGGGCGTCTCCCGAATACGAATACGAATATAAGTCGATGAGTAACGCTCAAATCGACAAATTCCAAATAGGAATCACAAATAGGAATCACATATACGAATCACATCCACATTACTATGTACAAGTCGAATATGAATTCACATAACAAAATACGAATATAATTTCGTTCGAAAGAAAACGAGTGCGGTAAAGTACACACTCGTCTCAAAATTTCAAATTCGCATAACGGATAAGAAACAGTTAACCATTTAGCAATAAATACATGCACTTGACACTCACAGTGATTCAAGTAGCAAGTTCAAATGATGGTTTAGGCATCTCCTGCAAGATCCTCTGGAAGGTCCTCTTGAGCGCCTGAGCATTTAATAATAAACTATCACTTATAAACCCCAATTAATAAGAAAGATTGCACTCTTGTACAATCTAAGAAATTTTCACGAAAATAAGCCTTAATTATTCATAAATCGAGGCTCAAAAGTGGGGTTTTAACACATAAGTAAAATCTGATTTACATCCTTAAATCGAGTGTAAAACGATCAAGTGACACTAAAAGGGAAAAGAGAGTTTGAACAACTCCATTTCCTTTCAGTTTCGAAATTTTCAGATTTGTAACACTTACTTTGAAAAATCGTATCTCACTCTCTACAAGTCCAAAATTGGAAAACTTGGTACCGTTGCAAATCTCTTGGAAAGTACTAAAAATCCTTAGAAGATAATTTTCCATGATTCCAAACAGAAGGCATCCAAAAATTAGCTCAAAGTTGCTGTTCTGGGGCATTGATGGCAGGTTTAGGTTGGTTTTTTGGCCAATTTTGAAAATTCGGCAAAATTCACTTGATCCGAACTAACCTTTGAAATTTGGAACTCTATTAGAGTTACGATTCAAGTTTAAAACAAAACAAATGGAACAAGATTCAGAGTTTTGAGCACCAAGATATGGTAGCTCAAAGTTACTAAAATTTCCTTGTTAATCAAGGGTTTTCCCAACTCAAATCATGAACTTTGGAAGTTTAGTTGAGCAATGAAACGGACTCCAAATGGCACCAAATTTAGTATGAATATACTACCATATAAGGGTCACTCCCTTGCCAAATTTCATAGAAAAATATGTACAGAAAATCAGTTAACGAGACCTTAGAAATCACAAGAAGTTCTAAGGCTAAGCTGCCTTTGAACTTTCGTTTTGCTGTTTTCAAACATTCGGCCAAGAAACATCTCAAATATGGTCCATTCCAGTAAATAATGTTTAAAATATGCCCAAGGTACATTTGATAGGTGATTTACACCAAGAAGTTTCGGATAACAAGTCCCAAAGCATCGTTAGTTTCAAATCTGTCCAAATGCATGATTTTCCTTCACAAAATCAATTTTGAATTTTGATCATAAATCACTCAATTCAACTCGGAATTGAGCGTGGTTGGTGGCGTTGGAAAATAGATTCATAAGGATACATTTTGTCAGAAGAAACCATTTTCAAAATCTGTCCATAACCAGCTCATACGTGAGCATCAAATCGCAGTTCATAATCTGCCTCCCAGTGACAAACGAAACAGGACAGCAATTTTCAAACGAATGGTTTGGCTCACTTGAGTGGAACCAGAACGTGAATTTTATACCAAATGAAAGCTGGGAATGTATAGTTTTCAGTGCCGTAAACGGCACTCGATTCCGACATCGGAGCGATGAGTTATAGCCGAAACAAGGTGACTGCCTGGGCAGTGAATGGAATCATTTTCCAGTTTTCTAAACTTTGGAAATCACTTCATTTAACCAACCAATTCATGTTATTTTTCCATTAAAATTTTTACACAATCAATACAACATATAAACAACATAAACAAGCCATTACATCCTCAAAATTTCGCACCAAAGTGCTCGAACAAGACAGGGGCAAAACGGTCACTTTTGGTCAATGCACCATCCTTGAGTTTCTATCAATAACCCAACATTAATCCACTAGTTTAAGCACTAAATAAACATTATTACCATCAAAACACCACAAATCAGTCCATATATCCAAGGTGGGAATTCATAGAACCCACACAACCATTATTCCAACATAAACAAGCTACCCACATGCATGCAAAAGCTTAGACGTGCACTAGATCTTCTATAAACCAAGTTTTGAAGGTTAGATCGTTACCTACTTCACTTGGTGTGCAAGAACAGAATTTTTGGTCCTCTTCTTGGCCAAGAAAACCGTGAAAACAGCCCCTCTTTCTTAGCTAGATACAAACTCCAAGGGTTAAGCTATGTGTAGTTCAATTTTGGTGTGATTTGGTGATGTTTTTGTGCAAGAAATGAAGAGAAAAAAATTTGGAAGCTTGGAGCTCTCTTTTCTCTTTGTGTTGTTCGGCTGATGAGAGAGGGAAGAGAGGGCAAAAAAAATCTGATGGACTAGCTCCTTAAAGGTAACTTAAAGGTTAAGTGTTTGGTGCACCAAAGTCAACCGCAATAGTGCGCGTATGCGCGCGTTTTGTGTTCGATCCCTCTTAAGCTTGTTGCACTAGTGCACTAAACCTCTAATGTACTTACATTTATATTAATATTATTCACTCTTAGTAGTTCCAAAATAATGGTTTAAAGGCCCTCAATTAAATGCGCACGCGAAAACGCGTACTTCCGATTTATACGTGATAGAGTGAAATTTCTAAGAAATTCTTATAACAATAATATTACTAACTAATAATTGAGCGCTTAAACATAAAAATACCTATTTTGAGACTAATGTACAAGTTTCTAATTTTTCAAACTTATTGTATTCTCGAATCAATTATTTACTCCATTCGCGTATTCACTATTTTCACTTAACGAGCCTTCAGAAATTAAATTTTGAAACGAGTCACTTTAAAAATATAACTAAGCTATAGATCCATATAATTCGGTCTAAAAAGGTTAGAAAATAATATTCGGGGCAATTGGCCAAATAAATAATTAAATGAGCTCGAAATAAGAATTTAATATAAGAAAATTTACGAGTCCTTACAGTGTGAACATAAGAAAAATGGCTGAGCAAATTGCAGAATTTCGGCTACAAAACGCGACTTGACAAAACGCCGCTTCAAGCCATGTTTTCATGACTCGCGTTTTCAACTCTGTGCTTTTGACCTCGGTTCAGCTGCGATTTTCTCTATGATTGAAGCCAAACTAGCTTTTGTGAAAAACATGAAAGTTGTAGCCCTTTGAATTAACTTTCCATTGCTTAAAAAATCATCCAATTTGAAACAGATGATCGAAATACTAACAACTAGTCAGTCCCCTATTTCAGTCTCATCCATAGAATGCAGCTTCTGTATTTCGACTCTTTCACCAAGAAAACAGCAAAATTGAATTTCGATGTCTTCATACCAAATGTAGATCTATCTCTTAGTTTCAAATGGTATAAATATCACCTCGATCCGATATGTGTAGCTTCAAATATAGCCGAAATACCGAAAAGTGTCAAAACTGTCTTGAACTGCATTTCTTCAATTAAATGTTTTTCACTTCATTTCTTCTTTACACACTTTAATTCATCGCCAATCATCAAATTTCTTCTCAATTCATACCCTTTGATGGTTGAATCATTAATCCTGCAAGAAAATGAAGTTTTTTACCCTTAAAATCAATAGAAATGCAATGTTAGCCACTTTAATAAAAAATGTATATTTTTACCTGAAACCCTAATTATTTTAGTTATAAACTAAAATACACTTAAAAACACATAGTATCAAATTAATTGATAAAATACACTTAAAAACATGAAAAATACACTCTTATCACCTATAGTATCAAATCAAGTATTGACCATTAAAAGAAATCCACATTTGCAAGCCTTGAGTCCGAATAGAATTTTTGACATTTTTCTTTACACTACCTTTGTCATCAACTTGGAGTCTTGAGCTACTAAGTGATTAGAGAAAACACCACTTTATGTCATGATAATATAAGGTCTAATATGTCGCTTCATGTTAAATATTGTCTAGTTTTTGTTTATTTGGTTCATTGATAGTCCTTTTCAAAAAATACCACAAATTAATAGGTGAGTATAACCCAAACTTCATAAGTTCTTATGACTATTATACGGATTTTGCCATCAATTCTACATCACCATATATTAATTTAATTTACTTGGATTATGCATTGTGCAAGGGCTTTCTTGAATGCTTCAAGATAGTTGTATTTATTAATTGTACCCGTAATTTAGATATTCATTTTCTTGGTGTATTTTCCTTTGATGAGTATTTTCACGCAATTTAGTTTAGAATTACATGCTTTGTGATTATTATGTTTATTAATTTAATTTAATCATAATTAGGCTATTGTGTGGTGCACTAATTAAGTGACTAATTACACATAGTCTAGGTCTTAACTATAACAAATTCTATTTTTTTATACATCTCTGTAAATTTGGAGTTGATTTGTATAAGAAGGTATCCTATTTGAGTCTTTGCATCTAAACAGTCTTGCATTCCCAAGTTTTCGAACAAGGATATATATAAATGTTAACAAAACAAACTAGGTCAACATAAGATCAAACAAAATAGAGTAATGTTGTGTAAAAAAATTGTCAAATGCTCAAATTTGTATAGAAGGACATGATTAATGATCCTCATACAACTTGAAGTATATGATCATGTAAGATTGATTGTTATGTTTTATATTGATTCGATTAATTTGTACTTATAGTATAGAACTATGCAAAAGGCTATAGTTTGCTCCTTATGTTCTCAATTTAATATTAGTTATTCACTTTTCATATTAGATGAGATGTGTGGTAGAAACAGGTCATGTATTTTTTAATCTAAACAAATTTGGAAACTATATATGTCAAATCTTAATTGAGATCTAATTACGAACGACACAGGTGATTATTTCTTATTGATAGATGTGAAAAATATTAGTGATGATGATACTCTTTTTAAGCGTATATTCAAGTTATACTAGTCAAATCAAAAGAAACTATAATGGATAAGATAAAGCAACGGATATATATTCATCGGCAAATATATCTACATATGAAAATATGGTTTAACATAATAATTTTACTTCAAACGAAAATATAAGATCTAATGTATGGTCTTGTAGAAAAAAATAATAAGCTAGAATAGGCTTTTTAATTTTTATTTTAAAGGGAGGAGGGATTACTTCGAGCAAAAGAATACAACCCAAACAAAGATGAAAACCTCATACCTTCATCTCGAGTTGATCACTATTAAACTAATTGACGATCATATAATCTCTTGGTGATAAATGTAACTAAAGCAGGTGATCAATAGATAAAACAATGCAGAGCATTGAGATGGTGAAGTCATTTTCATCTTAGATTTACTCTGAGAAGTAGTTGAGAACTATAGAGGATTTGGATTGGTTGACAACATCGTAAGATAAGTGAAGTACTTCGTGCATGATTTACAATTTGGTTTGGTATTTTGATCAACACACTAATTCTTATAATAATTTTTCAATCTCCTTTGTCATACTTTCTTAAACCAACTAGAAAGTTCCTTTATTGAAATATAAATGATAAGTATATATTTTACGTCTTTTAAGTGTGTTTTATTATTTAGTTTTGTTGTATTTTAGTCATGTTTATAGCTAATTAACTAGGAATCTAGTGAAAATTTGCATTTTGTGGTTTGAAGTGTAAAAATTGCATTTCTATGGATTTTATTAGTGAAAACTTCATGTTTTTGTAGGATTAAGGATTTAATCATCAAATGGAGTGATTTGAGAAGATAATTGGATGATTGATGATGATTTGAAGTAATAAAAAGAGAATATGAAGTGCAAAAGAGGAAATGCAATCAAGAACAAAAGGAAGCAAGTTTCACAGCTTTGATACCTTGTGGTATTTCGGCAATAACTTGAGCTACAATGATCTAATTGAGATGATTCTTGAACCATTTTGAAGCTACGCAATATATCTATATTTGGTATGAAGATATCAAAATCTAGTTCAGTTATTTTCCTTGTCTAAAAGTCAAAATACAGAAGTGCAACTCTGCTGTTGAAAGCTGAAATAGAGTTCTGACCAGTTCAGGGTATTTTGGTCATTTCATGGTACACAGAGCTGCAAATGGGATGATTCTTAAAACATTGGAAAGCTAACTCAAAGGGTTACAACTTTCAAGTTTTGCACAAGAGCTAGTTCGGCTTCCATCACTGAGAAAATAACAGTTGAAGTAGTGTCAAATGCACAGAAGCAAAAACGCGACTTCATAAATACGTGGTTTGAAATTACATATTCCGAAGTCGCGTATTCTCTTTTGTTTTTAGCAACTTGCTCATCAACTTGCCCTGTCTTCACTTTTCCAGCTCAATTCCAGCTTTCTGGCTGTATCTGATGAAGAAAAGGTTCGAAAGACAACTCATGAGAGTTTCAAGAGTCAAAAATGACAACTAGAAACAACTCATTTGGCTCTTGAATCCTCTATAAATAGCAGCTTTTGAAGACCATTTTTATAACTTTGGAAGGCTAGAGAAACTCCACAAAAATGTAGTATTCACTAGTTTTTCTTAGTTCATTAGTTTAGGTAGATTAGTATAGTTTTATCTTAGCTTGTATCTGTTATTCTTGGTTTTGATGATCACAAAAGTTCGTTTATACTGACCAAGATTGATCAGGCCTGATGGAACAAGGAAAGCATATGTTTGATTGACTCCAGTCTACGATGCTTTGGATGTGGCAAACAAGATTGAAATAATATAAACGAATTTAGTCATTGTTTTGTTCCGATCAAAGATACTGTCTTTTAAGTATGTCTAGTTTGTCATTCTTGGTACTTTGAAATGTTTATCTAACCTCCTTCAAATACAAGTGTTTTTGTCTATCCAAGAATCAGGTTCAAATATGTCATGAAATGCAAGACAACCAAAATGAGAAGCAAAAACAGGACAATCAGGTCGGACGGCCGAAAGGAAACTGTCGGACGTCCGGAAGGATCGGACGCACACCTCGGACGCATATCAACCAGATCGGACGTCCGAAAAATTCCAAGATAACTTGCTAACTCTCGGCCTACGATCGGACGCTGTGCTGTCGGACGACAAAAATCTCATCGGACGTCCGAACTTCAACTTGGCGGTTTTCGGACGTTTGGTTCGGACGATGATTTGATCGTCGGACGTCCGAAAGCCCCAACGGCTAGCTGACCCTTCATCTGCCTTCTATCCGTTGGAAGCTTTAATGAAGCCCATTTTTGTTCCCCTTTAAAAGCAAACTGTTCTGAACGAAGGAAGGACTTTTGCACACTTTGTTTACAAGATCTCAAGAGATATTTTAGCTAGAAAATAGTCTCCAAAGCAAGATTTGTTTTAAAGTGGTGTGAATTTCTGGTGAGCATTTCTTTTGTGACTGAAAGGATCTTTAGTGTAGCTTTGTTGAGTGATTGTAAAACTTCTTAGCTTGACTAAGTGAGGCTTAGGGCAAGGAAGAAGTGCTCCCTCCATTGTACATCTAGTTGATCTTCTTTCATCTAAGAGAAGTTGATCTTCCTAGTGTGTGGTCTTCAAGTTTGAGGATAGCTTGGTAGACACTTGGTTTGATTCCCTAATTTACTTTTCTGTTTAATAAAATTCTCATTGCTTGTCTATACTTGTGTTTCTGATCAATATTGCTCTTGTCTTCTAATCTACTTGGTTGATCATTACTAGAAAAGAAGGTAAATTTTTATTAAAGAAAAAGTGCATAAATTTGGTTAAGATTTTAATCAAACCAATTCACCCCCCCTCTTGGTTGTCTTTGGGACTTACAATTGGTATCAGAGCTTGGTCTCCTTGAGATTAAGCTCTAACGGCTTGGAGTAAAGATGACAACCAGTCATGCTATGTTTGTTGAGGGGCAATCTGTTACTAGGCCTCCCATGTTCAGTGGCTCCAACTATGTTAGCTGGAAAGAACGGATGATTATCTTTTTGCAATCTATTGATATTGAACTGTGGTTTATTGTGAGTGAAGGACCGCATGAAGCTAACTTTCTTGATGCAGATACAGGGCTGCTTCGGCCAAAAATGAGAGCTGAAATGAATGCTCAAGATAGGACTAACCTCACATTGAATGCCAAGGCCATGAATGTTCTTTATAGTGCCTTAGATTCAAATGAATCAATTAGAGTGAAAGGCTGTAAATCAGCCAAAGAAATGTGGGATAAGTTAAGAGAAATCCATGAGGGTGGTGACAATGTGAGAGAACAGAGAAAGACCATCTTGGTCACAAAGTATGAATCATTTAAGATTGAACCTCTTGAGGATATTGACAAAATGTTTTGCAGGTTCACTGACTTGATCAAAGATCTCGAGGTGTTGGGCAAAGAGTACACCTTGGGAGAGAAGAACAGAAAAATTCTCAATGCATTGGGCAAAGAATGGGAAAATAAAGTGACTGCAATAGAGGAGGCTAAGGATTTAAGTTCTGTGCCTATTGAATCTATCATTAACTCACTAACCTCTTATGAGTTAAAACTGAAATCTAAAGTGCAGGAGGAAGAGGATGCTAGAGCAAAAAGAAATATTGCTCTAAAGACTACTCAAAGTGAAGATGATCCAGCTCACTTGGATGATGAAGATTCGGATGGTGATGATAATGATCTTGCTCTCATCACAAGAGGTTTCAAAAGAATCTTGAATAAAAGGAAGTTCAGAAAGGGAGGACCTAGCAATCAATTCCAAAATTATTCATCAAATGCAAGGAACAAAGGAAAACAAGAATTCAACAAGAAGCAAGTGGACAAATGCTATGAATGTGGACAGCCTGGACACTATGCAAACGAATGCCCCATGAAGAAAATGAAAGATGGAAAAGCTGATCGAAAGCCAAGATTCAACAACTTCCAGATTACTTGGAATGAATGCAACTCTGAAGGGGAAGTTGAAGAAGAGGAAGAATCAGCTCAAATGGCCTTCATGGCTATTGGAGATAATGAGGTAACTTCCATACACTCTCAATCTGAAAGTGATGATGAAGAAGATGATGATCTTGAATCCTTTGTTGAAAAACTGCATAATGCTTTGAAGGAATCTTATGATAAGAACAAGCAGCTAAAACAGAAAATTGCTTTTCTCATTCATGAAAATGCATGTCTCCTTCAACAAAATAAACAACTAAAGACTGACAATGAATGTCTTGTAAGAGCCGGATTTGATGTTCAGAATGAGCTTGATAGAAAGACAAATATTTGTAAAATGCTGAAGGAAAGACATGGTGATTTAAAAAAGAGAATGGACAACTTGGATGAGACTTTGAAAGCAAGAAAGCAGGAGTTTATCAAAAGGAACATGTCACCTACACATCCTACTATTTTTCAAAGAACATTTGCACACAACAAAAATGCACATGGTTTCACAACATATAGAAAAGGTGGATTGAGATATGTCAAACCAGTACATGTTAAGGACTCTTCCATTATGTGTGGTTTTTGTTGTCAAAGAGGGCATTTGAAAGGTGATTGCTATGTGAAAAGAAATCTGAACAAAGGGATGAAATGCATGTGGTTAGTTAGATACAATGCTAACTATTGCGGACCCAAAAATTAAAAAGGGTGCCAAACACTTTCTATTTTCAGGAAAAAGGATCAAACAAGTCCAAATGGTTTATTGATAGCGGCTGCTCAAGGCATATGACCGGTGATCCCTCCTTGTTCATAAAGCTAAAATCAAAATCAAGTGGAAATGTGACATTCGGTGATGATGTGAAAGCTAAGACAATTGGTATAGGAGATGTTGGTAAGGATGGTGAAACTTTTGTCCATAATGTGCTCTTAGTTGATAACTTAAGTTATAACTTGCTTAGTGTTAGTCAATTATGTGATAAAAACTTAAATGTGTTATTCAAAAAACATGAATGCATTGTGCTTGATTCCAAATATAGTATTGTGTTCAAAGGTAAGAGGTTCAACGACATATATATTGTGGTTCTTGATAAAATTGATTCATCTAGCTTGAAATGTCTTAAAGCTTCAAATGAAGATCCTTGGTTGTGGCATAGAAGACTTTGTCATTTTAACATGGATTTACTAAAGGAAATTTCGAAAAAGGAGTTGGTTAGAGGCTTGCCAAAAATCAGTTTTGATAAGGACAAAATATGTGATGCATGTCAATTTGGGAAGCAAACAAAAAATTCCTTTAAACCTAAGATGTGTGTATCTACTTCTAAACCTTTGGAACTCTTGCATCTTGATTTATTTGGTCCCACTCAAATTACTAGCTTGGGTGGTAAAAGATATTGTTTTGTAATTGTTGATGATTATTCTAGATACACTTGGGTGCTATTTCTTGCTCATAAAGATGATGCCTTCAAGAATTTTACTTCATTGTTTGCTAAAGTGCAAAATCTGCTTGGCTTAAAAATTGTTAGGATTAGAAGTGATAATGGAACGGAATTCAAATATTGTGATTTTCCAGATTTCTGTGATCATAATGGCATTACACATGAGTTTTCAATTGCAAGAACTCCACAACAAAATGGTGTTGTAGAAAGGAAAAACAGGACACTACAAGAGGCTGCTAGAACTATGTTAAGTGAATGTAGTTTGCCTAAATACCTTTGGGCTGAAGCGGTAAACACTGCATGTTATGTGATGAATAGAATACTTTTGAGACCTATTTTAAAGAAAACTCCTTATGAGCTGATTTTTGATAAGAAACCTACGGTTGGTTATTTCAAAGTATTTGGTTGTAAATGCTTTATTTTGAATCTAAAGGAACATCTTGGTAAGTTTGATAAAAAATCTGATGAAGGAATATTTTTGGGGTATTGTGAGAATAAAAGAGGATATAGAGTTTTTAATAGAAGGACTCTTGTGATTGAAGAAGCTATACATATAACATTTGATGAAACAAATGATGATAATTCCAAAAGTTCGTGTGAGGATGATGATGTAGGTGTTCGAGAAGGAATGGAAAAGCTATCAATTGGAAATGAAGGAAGCTCTAAACCAGCAGCAACTGAAATGGAAAATGAAGTTCATAATGATCAAGAAGAAGAAGATGAAGACAAAAATGATGATCCACTCAAAGATCTTCCCAAGGCTTGGAAATTCAGCCAAAATCATCCAAAAGAGCTTATAATTGGTGATCCATCCGAGAAGGTAAACACTCGTTCCTCATCTAGAAAATTGATTGACAATTTTGCTTTAGTTTCTCTCTTTGAACCCAAAAATATCAATGATGCTTTAAAGGATGAAAACTGGATTTTGGCAATGCAAGAAGAACTTAATCAATTTGAGAGAAATGAAGTTTGGACACTTGTTAATAGACCTCAAAATCAACCTATCATTGGTACAAAGTGGATTTTTAGAAATAAGTTGGATGATAAAGGTGTTGTTGTAAGAAATAAAGCCAGATTAGTTGCCAAAGGATATGCACAAGAAGAAGGAATTGATTTTGATGAAACATTTGCTCCCGTAGCAAGATTAGAATCTATTAGAATGCTTCTTGCTTTTGCATGCTTTAAAGGCTTCAAATTGTTTCAAATGGATGTTAAAAGTGCCTTTTTAAATGGTTTTATTGATCAAGAAGTATATGTGGATCAACCCCCCGGTTTTGAAAATACAAAATTTCCAAGTCATGTGTTTAAACTATCTAAAGCTTTATATGGTCTAAAACAGGCTCCAAGAGCTTGGTATGAAAGACTAAGTGGTTTTTTGATTGAAAATGGTTTCAAAAGGGATGTTGTGGACACCACACTTTTTACTAAGCATGTGAGAACCCGTAAAACCCTAATTATTATCCTAGGGTTTATTTTCCCTTAATTGCATGTTTTCTGCATTTTCTGGCTTAGAAATATTTTCTTAGTGGATTTTATGAGCAATGATAGTTTTAAGATGATTTTTCTAGCATTGGTGAATTTTTAGAAAATTGAGAAGATATAGTGGACGTGGGACCCACTAGTGCGAAAAGTTCGGAAAAATTCGGCCAATAAGGTTAAGTTTCGGATACTGTGAAAAATTTATCGGGTGTTAAGAGATAAGTAGTGTGTGTGAAGTGATTGATGTGAGAGAGAAAAGAAAGATAGGAAGGCATTTAATGAGATGCCACATGTCACTTTTTCATTGGTTATGACTTAAGAAACACTATTCACCTTTTGACAAATTTTTGACTTTTGACCCAACTAGTAAATATCTTCAAAAATTCACTAAAATTCCCTCATTTTCTCTCCACCATAGCCGGCCCTCTCAAGCTCCAAGGAAGACAAAACTCTTCAACATTCAAGCTTCTAACAAGTCCAAATCCACCAAATCAAGTGCTTAAGTTAGTTCTACTCCATAAAAACTTTCCTTCTAGTGCTAGTTAGTTGTTTGGTGAACTTTGTTTGAAGGACTAAGGTGTTCAACATCCCTCTCTCTCTTGGTTCTTGGTAAGTGAAGCTTGAAACACCCTACTACACCTAATGATGCTTATGTTGTGCTTACTAGTGATAAGAGTGCTGAATTTCTGGTTTTATCTTGGTTGGAATTGATTTGGTGAAGTTTTCCATTTTATGATGATTTTTCTGGTTTAATTGGATTATGATGGTGTGGTTGTTTGTGATGATTGGCAATGGACTATAATGGCTCTAGTGGATGTGAAATGTGGTTAAATGCAATCAATTTTGGATTTGGTGTGAAATTGAAAAGTTAGGGTTCTTAATTCCCCAATTCTGTCCGGTTTTTGATCATAGGTTTAGAGGCCGAATTTGACTTTGCTCAAAACATGAAAGTTGTAGGTATTGATGTGATGGAGATGCCTGTAAAATTTCAGGGCATTTGGATTAGTGTGGAGTGAGTTATGACGAAATTACTGTAGCTGTTCTGCTTTGGACAGAATGCGAAAACTGCGTTAGTAATTGGCCATTTTGACTGGTTTTGGTTTGGATTTTCGAGTTGGTGTCTTCTGATGAAATGTAGCTAGATGTCTTAGCTAACATATGCCTTTGGAATTTCGGCAATTGGACTTGTATGGACTGAGATATACTGATTACAGTTTTTGGTGATTTGCAAACCTGTTTTGGTATTTCTGGTTTAGTATTTTGCAATTTTGACCTAGTTAAGCTAGGAACTGGATTGAGTGCCCTTCTACATTGTTGTAGCCCTGTTTCATAGCTTCGAAATGGTGGGTCTTACACCCCCAACCGATAACCGTAGGGAATTTGACGCCATTACCGTATTATAAGATCAAACACGGTTTTTCTATCGAGGCTTAAGTTAAGGCCATATCTTAATTTCTGGTTTGCTATCATGCCTACTTATGCATGTGAAACCCTATTGGGGTTGTGTTTAGCATTGTTTGGTGACTCGTTCTCGAGTCTCATTGTATGTGTTCCATGTTCTAGGGCTTGAAGGTAGTGCTCGACGGCTTGGTGATCGTGGTACATGAAATACCACTTACTTGCTTGGTGAGTATACTACTCACTTGATGGATTACTATGTGGCTTGTTAAATGTTATGTGATGCCTTAATGGCTTACTTGGATATTGAAATTGATCAAGGTGAGGGTGTACTTGACCGCCCTCACCTCTTTTGATATTGTCACTGATTGGTTACCGCTTTATTGCATTACTGAACTTGATATATTGGTTGGCGCATTCCATTTCATGGAAACTGAATTGTTGTCGTTTGGATGATGTCCAACGGCCATACTGCATTACTGAGCTCAACCCCGTTTGGTAGTCAATTGGATCGAGCCGGCGAGGGCTTGGTCGTGACGATTGAATTGCCACGGGGACTGTACTGGGGAACCTTGTGGTAATGAGACCCTTGGTTCCGGTAAACTCGAGTCTTACCAAAAGCTACTGAAATGGAGTGCGGGCCCGGTTGGGGTATGTTGGTGGAAGGAATGGAAGTAAAGAGTTGTCTACGGTTTGGTTTTATAACATTGACGGAGAGTCAATGAGGTTGGTTCAAGATTTCAAGCGTGGAAACGGGCTCTTGAGAGCCGACCGTATCCTTTTACCGTTTTACTTCATTGCTTATTTGTGCACTTTAAATGAAAGTTCATTCTTATATGACTTTGATTGCTTATTGGGTGGTATACCACTGGGCTTTGGCTCATTCCGTGTTATTTGTTTTCCTTACAGGAATATAATTGCTTTTGAAAATGGACTGGATAGTCAATTGCCATACTGAGCTTGTAAATGTCTTTTGTATAGCTCTTGAAGTGAAACCCTAATGTATCACGGGATTCATTTCCTTTTGATAGGCAAATCGAATGTGTACTTCCTTAGTGAATGGTTTTGGCTTGCCGTTGTGGCTTGTAAATGGCTAATGTTATGTTGTATATGTTTTTCGATGCTTGGTTGGGTTTCGGACGGGTCGGTTACTATTCATGGCCGACTCTGGAGTTCGTTTCTTTTATTTTGGGATATTTTTCCCTTTTGCCTTGTTGCGCGCGTTATAAGTTCCAAACGTAATAGATCGCTTTATACTGCACCGTTAGTCCTGGCGAGAGCTGGGCAGGCAGTCCGCTAACCTCTTTGGTTCGCCTTTGGGGAAGGTGGGGCTGTCACAGGTGGTATCAGAGCCTAGGTTTGAATTAGCCTGGGTGTTATAGGACTGTTTGACTTG